>NW_020641325.1:349-878 GCF_003573695.1 Papaver somniferum
AGTTGTCTTAAACAAGGGTATGTTCGGTATCTTCTTGGTCTGTTGCAGTTTCCTCTTCTTTTGGTTAGCACTTTTTGATCTAGATGACCCACAGTTATTCCGGCTACTTTTGTATGATACTATGAGGTGACTAATTCCTTCCGATGTCTGGCTGAAGACTTTAAACTTAGCACTTCTTGGGAGGTAACCCATTTTCATACGACACGGTAATATTCTTCCTTATTTCTTTTCCCTCAAGTGGTAATATTTTCTCCTTGTTCATGCTTTTAATTTTATCTTTAGAACATCGAAGAAAATGTTTGATTTAAGTTTGGGGGTGGGGAAGAAATTTTTAGTTGCACTTTTGAAACTTCTGGCGTCACATGGTATCCGGTTAGCTAAGTTTACATACTGTTTCTCACCGAAAAGATAGAAATTGGAATGCTAGGGATAACAACCTTTTGAGACATTAGAGAAAAAGACATTGAGATCCTTGAAATTCAGGAGAGAACTTGTTCCTTTTAGAGGGTAACCGTGATGGACCTAACCA
>NW_020641326.1:0-407 GCF_003573695.1 Papaver somniferum
TATTTGATGAGTGCCAAATATTGTATATATTTATCCCTTTTTGTTGGCATTTAACTCATCTTTTGTGCATTAATTCTACATTTTATCCCATATTCTGTATTTTCATTGTTTTCAAGAATAAATATTTTTCTTACTTAATTTTGCATTTTTAGGTATCAAATAAAATCTGGATGATTTACGGAGCAGAAAAGTAGTGAAAAGCCGGGAAGAATTACGCAAGGAAGCCGCAAAGAATGGAGCGCAAGTCCAAAAAGCTAGGAATGGGCTCAAGAAGGAAGAATTGTTATTAAAGAAGATATGGGCTTGGCATACCCAAGGCCCAAAACCCTCACCCAAACCCATTTCCAATATCCAAACCCGCCTCCATCTTCAGCCGTCGGATTGGATCCATCTCATCATCCAATGGT
>NW_020641326.1:607-1000 GCF_003573695.1 Papaver somniferum
CATCCACAGACACCCCAAAATTACCAAAAAACAGCAGAAATAGTTTTCACCCAAAAACAATTGGCATTCACAGTGGGAGATTAATCTCTCGGTTGTGAAGTCAATTTCTTCAATAACAATTCAATTTTACTGATTTCGAAAATGGTGGATCTTAGGTCTGGATCAGCAACCAATCCTGACGGGACTAGCGCCGACAACACTCTCAGTGTTGATATCCCAATCAGTGGTGTCACCTGCAGCCAGTCAATACCATCAATGTATCTCGTGGAATTACTTCCTCTACTACCAGCACCATCGTAGCATGAGGAGGTATTCCATTGGGCGTGACACTTCCTATCACCTAAACCCATCATTACCATCACGTCCTATCTCTTTATCAACCACTAATTTCTC
>NW_020641327.1:0-399 GCF_003573695.1 Papaver somniferum
AGAAACAATATGTAAACTTAGCTAACCGGATACCATGTGACGCTAGAAGTTTCAAAAATGCAACCAAAAAATTTCTCCCATACCCCCAAACTTAAATCTAACATTGTCCTCAATGTTTCTAATGATAAAATTAACAGCATGAACGAGGAGAAATTGTTACCACTTGAAGAAAAAAGGGTTGAGGAAAGATATTATCGTGTTGCGTGAGATTGGGTTACCTCCCAAGAAGTGCTAAGTTTAAAGTCTTCAGCCAGACATCAAATACCTCAAAAAGGATCTTCACCTTACAAAGTCATATACCAATAGCCGAAAAAGTTGTGGGTCCATAATACCAAATAGAGCTAACATCAATATGAGACAACTTCACTGGTTCAGAAAAATGAACAGAAGGAGCACATC
>NW_020641327.1:410-660 GCF_003573695.1 Papaver somniferum
ATCAATGTTCTAAAGATGAAATTAAAAGCATGAACAAGGAGAAACTATTACCATTTGAAGCAAAAGAGATAAGGAAAGATATTACCATGTCGCATGAATGTTGGGTTACCTCCCAAGAAGTGCTAAGTTTAAAGTCTTCAGCCAGACTTAGGAAAGGATTAGTCAACTCGAACCATAAAGTAACAGTCGAAATAACTGTGGGTCTTCAAAACGAAATAGAGCTGACCAAAGGAAACTACAATAACCCAAG
>NW_020641327.1:671-793 GCF_003573695.1 Papaver somniferum
GGGACTTCCGATGGGGATACTTGACGATCACAAGAATCATTACTACCCCCAAACTTAGGGTTTTCACTACTCTCAGACAAACCTTTAATTATTGCTTGGATTTCCGGATCTTCCCAGTCCTT
>NW_020641327.1:804-1046 GCF_003573695.1 Papaver somniferum
AAAAGGAAACTGCAGTAAACCAAGAAAATGTACAATACTGGCATGCCCTTACCTAGTTTCTGGATAACTATAGCTAATTGCGGTTCAGGTTCAGGTTCTATGAAGGGGTCTAAATAGACTATTTTCCTCGGATGCATTTCCTCATAGGTAGGATCCAAATTATTAGGTCCTAGAGTCTGGAAAAACTCAGATAAGAACCTGGAATCACAAAATAACCTAAATAATTTAGGATCCTCTAAGTC
>NW_020641327.1:1057-1228 GCF_003573695.1 Papaver somniferum
AAATGTTCCTAATTTCTAGACCATCGGGTTCTTTAAAAAGGTCAATTGCTTTCTCTAAGTTATAATCAGGTGGTTCATCCTCTACTTGCTTCATAGCTGCTATGGTCCACTCTAAAACTTCCTTATTTTCTTGAAGCATGGTCTCTGGCCTATTCTCCTGATCACTATCCA
>NW_020641327.1:1239-1376 GCF_003573695.1 Papaver somniferum
AAATTGGAAGAAAACTATTTGGTGTGAAAACAAAGTCAATCTGGGTATCATAGCCTGGGCAAACCACATCAACCAGAGGATGGGTTTCTAACGACTGAACTTTTTTCATGACATCATTAGGTTCGGGAAACCTAGTA
>NW_020641327.1:1387-1603 GCF_003573695.1 Papaver somniferum
TCTACAAATGCATAATTGCGGTCCAACTTAGGAGGATCTTTAGGCTCTTCGAAATAAGGGCTTAAGGTAGATTCGGTAGCTAGTAATGGTTCAAACCTAGATTTCCATATATCGGTATCTAACATAGGAATAGAATCCAACAGAGCATTTACTTGTTCAATGTTGCTATCATCGTCAAAATCCATGCTAAAACGGGCTAGACAACTCTCTAATGGA
>NW_020641327.1:1614-1957 GCF_003573695.1 Papaver somniferum
CTATCTTCTTCTTCCAAGACTATTGCTTCTAAGTCGCTAGACTCTAAAACAGTATTTTCGAAATGAACCCGTTCTTCTAAACCACTATCGGCTTCGTAATCAAAAGGAAAAACTACATCGTCTAAAACAGTGGTATCCCTAATCAAATCCTCGTCCTTTTGAATAGGTGAATAATCGTAAAAATTATTTGGATTTGAACTAGAAATAATATAATCACTATACAACTCAATTGGATTACTAGATTCCTGATCACTATGCCTACATATTTCAGATTCTTCATCACTACTATCCTCATCATCATAATAGTACGAAGATGATTGAACCTTATCTAAATAAGTAGTGT
>NW_020641327.1:2017-2241 GCF_003573695.1 Papaver somniferum
TTACCTATTGTACAAGCAATGGTAGGGGACCCTGGGTCTTTATACTTAGGAGTAGTGGTATTCTGAATAATAGAACTCACATGACTAGCTATGAAGGCTTTCTTCTGTATATTGAGCTTACGCTTTCGCGTACACAAGTCCTTAAGGAACTTGGCATAAGAGGGAATCTGCCTAATTGCATCTAATAATGGAAGGTTGATACTAACCTGCTTAAAAACCTCCAA
>NW_020641327.1:2252-2510 GCF_003573695.1 Papaver somniferum
TCGTCGATTCAGCTAACTGACGTGATGACTCAGCTAAATTCCTGAGAGTCTCTTCTAGAGAAGGAATAGTGAAGGATCATAATAAGGACTACTTTTCAATAGTTTGATTGTATCCTCTAAAGACGAAGAACTAGTATTATAATCTACTTGCTCGTATGACTGATGCGCGTGTGGATAGTAATTGGGCTCACCATGGTATGAACCATAACCTTGAAAAGGTTGGCGTCCCCAGTCACTATTCTCACTATGGTCATAATA
>NW_020641327.1:2521-2744 GCF_003573695.1 Papaver somniferum
TTGGGGAAACGGGGATCTGGGAACAAAGTCGGGCTCATCAGGACCCTTATTGGAGACTCTATCAGTCTCCTCATTTTCTGGCTCAGCAGGGTGAACTACAGCATGTTCACCATCAGGCATGGAAACCTTGTTGTGAACTTTCTTTCCACTCCTCAGGGTTGTGACAGCATTCACATGATTGTACGATTTCTCTCCTTTGGGGTTAGGATCAGTATGACTAGGG
>NW_020641327.1:2755-2954 GCF_003573695.1 Papaver somniferum
CTTAGATTGTTTCTAGACTAGCTTCTATCTCTCTAAGGGGAATTCGTTACAGTTTAAGCAAACCCTTATGGAATCAATCCGAATCAAAGTAAGTTGAATTGAGGCGAGGGAAGCTCAGTGGAGCTTTGATACCCAAGGCCTCACCGCTATCACAAGGCGGCGCAGTCACGCATTCAACTCACAGAAACCATCATGAACT
>NW_020641328.1:0-417 GCF_003573695.1 Papaver somniferum
GTGTATGACTTGTAGCAGAAAGCTAAACTGGATTGCAGAGTGTAAGCTATCAGTTCTGGTGTTTGGATACGATTGTATCAACACTTTGTTTCTGTCTTGTCCCGTTCTGGAAATAGGGAGAAGAACCTATTTATACAAGTCATTGAGCCTAACCCTCGTATATCGTGGGAAGTGGAGGAAGTGGAGTGATGGAGTAGTGGAGTCGTGTGTTAGTGCCACACGATCGGTCTTGCCCACTTCTCCCGTCATCACTAACCGTCCATGACTTCCTGACACGTTCTTGTGATGGCGCGTTGTGCGCTGCACGCTGTAAACCACCAGACCAATACCCCAGTAAGTATCCCCCAGTTTGTGACATGTTTGATGTCTCGAATGTGTGGATCGTGGGACCCACAGAAAGTAGCATGTGATGCTAGA
>NW_020641328.1:428-1000 GCF_003573695.1 Papaver somniferum
ACCAGTTTGTGACATATTTGATGTCTCGAATGTGTGGATCGTGGGACCCACAGAAAGTAGCATGTGATGCTAGATTAAATAACTAAGTTATTTAGGAAGTCGATATTTATGAAATATCATGTGTATTCTATGCATGTAATACATCGAATACATTCAGCATGTATGAAGAACCGCTGTTTTAAGGCTTAACAGAGTAAGTCACGAATTTAAGCGTCTTAAAATAGCATCACGTCCAGCCATCTTCGAGTGATCGTTTGGAGGCTATACAAGCAATCCCTGATTTGGCCGATCACCCCATGTGGAAGAGTGGTGGACGGTGATCGTGGTGATGCCTCACTGGTCGCCTAACTCCTGTCTTGGGATGACCGTCCAAGCTGGCGAAGTTGGACGGACGATATGACTTACGACCCACATTTGCGACCCTCGGATTAGGGTTTAGGAGGTGCGCAAGTGCCTACTTTCATCTTGGTCGAATTCATGCATGGGAGATGTTTTTGGAAAGATCGACCGGGCATGCGTGTAGACGGCTTTCCGGTGTACACGTCTGTACCTCACTGTCCCATGAAGATGTG
>NW_020641329.1:0-506 GCF_003573695.1 Papaver somniferum
TAAAAATCAATAAAGAAATATAAAATGAGTTAAAGGGGAGAAACATACCTCTTTCTCCTTCTCGGGCCAAGAGAAAACCCAAGGTTGATATGCAGCGAGATTCGCAGGAAGAACGTTTGATCCAGCAATGTAGGGTCCCTTTAGCATTAAAGGAAAAACACACCATTTATCATCTTTGGATTGGCGAGGAGTTGTGTTTTACCAGAATGGCGGTAAATATCTTGCATAAGAATTTTGGCTTCATCAATGTTATATTTCCTTTTTAATCGAATACCCCAGCGAGTATTCTCTTTCTTCATGGAGATAAGTTTGTATTTCTCAAAGAAATTCGCCACTGTATACTTCTCAGCAACTATCTCTAGGTTTGCGAATTTTGGATCCCTAAGTTCTTTGGAGTAAAGAGATCCTCTACCAGCACCACGATTAGCGAACTCTAGCATCAGACGGATGCAGTCCCCACTTAGTTGGAAGATGGCTCGCGAAAATCCCGAATGAGCGAGAATTTC
>NW_020641329.1:517-1000 GCF_003573695.1 Papaver somniferum
TGGATGCAATCCCCACTTAGTTGGAAGATGGCTCGCGAAAATCCCGAATGAGCGAAAATTTCATAAAATAAAGGAAGATCTGGGTTATAAAGAGTAAAAGGAGACCTGCAAGAATCTGACCTAGCGAAATTATGATTGATTCATCATCACAATATTGATCAGAGAAAAGCTTGACAGAAAGAATTGATTTGGCATTCTCACCAGAAATGGTGGAGAGTGTGAAACCTTTATCAGCAAGATCTTTTTGGACATCTTGTAAATTCTTCTCATATCTATGACCACTTGGAGCCATGTTTGAATATAGAGTATGGGAATGTATAGAAAGTAAAGGGATTGAAGGAAGAAAAAATTACAGCAGCAGAATTTGCAGAAGAATAACAGAGATGCAGAGATGAGAGAATAAAAATAGAAGAGAGAGTAAAAAGAAAAGTGGAAAAAAGGGGTAAGAAGAGTATATAAAGAAGATTTTTTACTCGAAGAAAT
>NW_020641330.1:0-812 GCF_003573695.1 Papaver somniferum
ATATTTCGAGAAATAGATAAGCGAGATAAACTCGGCTCGAAATATCAAATGTGTATAATATAGGAGTCTATATAGCTATACGACTTAGTCTCATTAGGAGATAAAATAGAATAGACTTCTGAGTGATAGATAAGTTTTAGTCTCCACATACCTTTCATCCTATGAAACAATGTTTACATTTGTTTAAAGGAATTACATTCATGAACTTGTTTTATGAATCGAAAAGGAAATCGCTAGGCTCATTGGTATTGTTATTCATTGCATATCTTTGGATTACCAATATGTGTGAGTTAGTGGAACCGATCATAACTTGTTATTTATCTTGGTAAAACTAGTCACAATGCCTGACTCATGTATTGGTATGACTTTTATTAGTGTAACCGATCCTAAGTAATCACCCAAGATGGTATGATCGATATTTGTAATTGGTGTAACCGATCCTGGTAATTGGCATGACCAATCACAAAAGAGTTGTATAATCGATCCTTGTAATTGGCGCAAACGGTCCTGGTAATTGGTGTAACCGATCCTAGTGACTAGTGTAACCGATCACAAGTAATACTATGAGACTATGGTAACCGGTCCTGGTAATTGACGTAGCCGATCCTGGTAACTGATGTAACCGGTCTCAGTAACCATATTAAGGTAGAAACGATCCTTGTGTTTGGTAGAACCGTAAACCCATGATTAGTGTATTGATATTTGATCAATCACATAGTTGTTCTTGGAATACAGATGAACCAATTCTAAACTTGTTTGGAAGTGTGGTATAATCGGTTCCAAGATTGTAAATATGAAAAAGGATTTACAAA
>NW_020641331.1:0-557 GCF_003573695.1 Papaver somniferum
ATCACATAGTTCTTGGAAATCAGATGAACCAGTTCTAAACTTGTTTTGAAGTATGGTATAATCGGTTCCAAGATTGTAAATATGAAAAAGGATTTACAAAGAAATAAGATGTCGACATACTTTGAACATGTTCAGTAACTCTTATCTTTTATTGTTCAAAGATATTCCTTAATAACTCAAGGAGATCCAGGACCGAAATAAGTTGAGAATCTTTTAATTAAGGTTGTCAATTTTATATGATTTTAATTACCAGCAATTAAAATGCATATCTCTGGAAAATAAAAAACGACAATGTGCATTTACTAATTGGAGATTTTATAGTAGGATTTCGGTTAATATTGGACAGAGCATTTCTAGGAATTATGAAAACCGAATTTGGAAATATATTGCATATTTTGAGAATATTTTCGGTTTTGGAAATTCCTTGGTGTCCAAACTTCCTTGGTCTATAAATACCCAAGTTTGCATTTCGAGCAATCTATTCAAAGAGCCAGCAAAACAACCTTGTTGTGTTGTTACTGGTGGAGCCATCTATTCGGAGAGGAAAGTACCATAAT
>NW_020641331.1:568-1000 GCF_003573695.1 Papaver somniferum
AAAAACTGCCTTGTTGTGTTGTTACTGGTGGAGCCTTCTATATGGAGAGGAAAATACCCTAATTAGGCGAAATCTCTTACGACCGCTCGTTTAAAGACTCATGTGGAATCAAGAAGCTCTACGAGTACCATTGGTAGGAAACTAGATAATTGCAGTATTATTAGTTTTCGATTTGATTTGATTGACTAACGGTTGTTGAACTTTGATTGCACCTAGTTTGTTTATTCTTGAGAATCTTCTCTTCTGATATAAGATTCACTCAAACTAGATCGAAGTGTCGACGGGATCTTTAGAACTGTTTGTATATCTAAAGACGTCTTGTGATAATCCATTGTTAACTCCGTTCTGTGCGTGATTGGTCACAAGAGATTCAAGTTGTGGTGTGCAGGTGTTTATTGAATATTTAAGAAGATCTGAAGACGAAGAAGATTT
>NW_020641332.1:0-215 GCF_003573695.1 Papaver somniferum
AACACGAAGAACAGACTTCCAAAGACAGTCGTTCTTCTACAATGAAAAGGACAGACGCTTGGCAGTCTTAAAACAACAGAAACAGCACTTCAGTTTTATCGTTCTTTTCTGGACGCCTTCTGTGGGTCGCAGATTCACTGATTTTATTCTTTTCACTCTTTTAATCAACTTTTGGGCTATAAACATGTATTTTGAGCAAGTGATTAATATGAGGA
>NW_020641332.1:307-643 GCF_003573695.1 Papaver somniferum
AAACATGTATTTTGAGCAAGTGATTAATATGAGGAGCTAAACCCCAACACTGGTATGACGGAGGAAGCCCTATTTCACACATGTGGTAATTCTAATAATTCTTTTATGACTATTTGCATTGATTTTTAATCGATTTATGATTTTTATTGAATGGGTGTGATTTTGTTTGATGGTGTATGCTTGGTCTATGTATTTTTGATACATTATGCTTTTGATTTACAATTATTACTTTTCAAAAATCTACTTTTTGGCAAAGAATAAGAGTCCATATTTTTAATATTTGATCTATAATTGATTGGAATTATTATTTGAATTACATGAATGGAATTTGGTGGA
>NW_020641332.1:654-1000 GCF_003573695.1 Papaver somniferum
TCCAATTGTGGGAACGTATAAATTTCCGATGCGTCAATTATTTAGTTTTGAGACTAAACCTAATTACTTTAAGAGATTAGGGTCGATACATTTGCTTAAGACTGACCACCAGTTTCATCATGGTCGATTGTGTGAATCAAAACTGATTGACTTTAAGGATCCTCAATTATTCAGGTTATTATTTTCGGAAATGCTTTTCTGCACTCCATTCACAGCACTACTCACCACTCAAATCCAAGTGTCCCAATAATACTGGTCAAGGCTATTCAACCATGACCCACCTGCTTACCAAAAATGTTTTTAACTCCCAAAATCAAGGGTCTAGATGTGGGTGAGTGGCAATTAG
>NW_020641333.1:0-356 GCF_003573695.1 Papaver somniferum
ATTATCTAACAGTTCATGACCCAAGTGGAAGACTTTTAGTTAGAGTCTCACGCTCACAGAATAGACTCTACAAGATAAGTCTCATGATTGGAAGGCCATTGTGTCTGAATATGAGACTGGAAGATAAGACATGGAAGTGGCACACAAGGTTAGGACACATAAGTTTCAGAACCTTAAAAACTATGTCTCAGAACAAGATGGTTCGAGGACTACCACAGATAAACGATGAATCAAGGATCTGTGAATCATGTTTAGTTGGGAAACAAACGCGTCAAGGTTTTCCAAAAGCAACAACATTCAGAGCCTCAAAGCCATTAGAGCTTCTTCATGCTGATTTATGTGGTCCTATTACACCA
>NW_020641333.1:379-1000 GCF_003573695.1 Papaver somniferum
CCTCAAAGACATTAGAGCCTCTTCATGCTGATTTATGTGGTCCTATTACACCACAAACCCTTGCAAATAACAAATACATATTTGTTATTATAGATGACTTCTCAAGATATATGTGGTCTATTCTTATGAAAGAAAAGATTGAAGCATTTGACAGATTCAAAGCTTTCAGAAATATGATAGAAAAAGAGTTAAAAGAGGAGGTCAAAATGCTTAGAACTGATAGAGGAGGAGAGTTCACTTCCTTAGAGTTCAACAAGTTCTGTGAGTCAAATGGAATCAAAAGGCAACTCACAGCACCATATACACCACAACAAAACGGAGTGGTGGAGAGGAGAAACATGACTCTAATGGAGATGACAAGAAGTTCTTTAAAGGCTATGCAGGTACCTAATTATCTATGGGGAGAATCTTTACGACACTCCACATACCTAATAAACAGGATACCTACGAAAGCTCTGAAAGACATGACTCCATATGAAAGCTTGCGAAAGAGAAAACCAAACATATATCATTTAAGAGTGTTTGGTTGCAAAGCATACGCAAAAGTTGATTCTGCAACTCTTAAGAAACTGGATGATCGATCTCAGACTCTTGTGAATCTAGGAATTGAGCCTGGATCCA
>NW_020641334.1:0-145 GCF_003573695.1 Papaver somniferum
TAACTATACCTTCCACCACCATCAAAAACATGCAAATACAATACAACAATTATAATAGCGTCACTACCACCATCAACAGTAGTTGATCCCATAAAAAAATGGGTCAACAACAGGAGTTGATCCCATAAAAAATTGGATCAACAAT
>NW_020641334.1:345-667 GCF_003573695.1 Papaver somniferum
TAGGTTGGGATGAAGAGACAACAACAGCAGAGTTTAGGAGGCATGCCAGTTATAGAACAAGACAGATCAACATTACAGCTTTGATGAATATGTTCTGAGGCACCTTGGAGAAGGAAAAGAACGGAACGTTAACTGATGAGCAAGTGAACCACGCTGCCACTGCATATCTCCTCTGTGTATTAGGATGTGTCATATTCCCCAATACTTCTGGCAACCGGATCGACGCCAACCTTATACAACTTTTGGATCCTCTCCATGAAGTCGGTGACTATTCTTGGGGCACGGCATGCCTAGCATTCTTGATGGAAGAGTTGAGAAAGGC
>NW_020641334.1:730-947 GCF_003573695.1 Papaver somniferum
TGTGTATTGGGATGTGTCATATTCCCCAATACTTCTGGCAACCGGATCGACGCCAACCTTATACAACTTGTGGATCCTCTCCATGAAGTCGGTGACTATTCTTGGGGCACGGCATGCCTAGTATTCTTTATGGAAGAGTTGAGAAAGGCATCGAGGCTAGGAACCTGCCAAGTTGCCGGGAACGTGGCTCTATTGCAGGTTTTTTCTTTAACTCTAT
>NW_020641335.1:0-334 GCF_003573695.1 Papaver somniferum
TCTATATATTGGGAACCGATCCTATGAACATGTGCAACACGTTTTTAGACATTGGGAACCGATCCTATGGACATGTGCAACAAATACAAGTTAGATACCATATATATGTGGGAACCGATCCTAGTACCTAGTCAACCAAGTTTTGGTAACTAGCGTGACTAATTCTAGTACCTACATGAAGGTAGAACCGAAACTTGTTTTCGTAGAACCGTGAAACCCATGTTTGGTGATTTGATAGGATAATCAATCACATAGTTCTTGAAAGTCAGATGAACCAATTCTAAACTTGTTTGGAAGTGTGGCAAATCGTTTTCAAGATTGTAAGTATGAAAGA
>NW_020641335.1:345-1000 GCF_003573695.1 Papaver somniferum
AAGTCAGATGAACCAATTCTAAACTTGTTTGGAAGTGTGGAAAATCGGCTTCAAGATTGTAAGTATGAAAGAGGACTTACAAAGTAAAGATGTCGACATACTTTGAACATGTGCAGTAACGCTTATCTTTTATTGTTCAAAGATATTCCTTAACAGCTAAAGGAGAATCCCAGATCGAAAATAAATTGAGAATCTTTTAATTAAGGTTTTTAATTTTATATTTGGAAAATTAAAATTAGTAATGTGCATTTACTAGTTGGAGATTTTCTAAGAGATTTCGGTCAATATTTGGACAAAGCATTTCCAGGAATTATGGAAACCGAATTTGGTAATATATTACATATCTTGAGAATATTTTCGGTTTTGGAAATTCCTTGGTGTCCAAACTTCCTTGGTCTATAAATATCAAAGTTTGCATTTCGAGCAAACTAATCCTCAGAGCCAGCAAAACTACCTAGTTGTGTTGTTACTGGTAGAGCCGCCTATTCGGAGAGGAAAGTAACCTAATTAGGCGAAATCTCTTACGGCCGCTCGGTTTAAAGACTTCTTTGGAATTGAGAAGCTCTATTAGTACCATTGGTGGGAAACTAGATGATTGCGGTTTATCTTTTGTTTTCGATTGATTTGATTGACTAACGGTTGTTGAACTTTGATT
>NW_020641336.1:0-410 GCF_003573695.1 Papaver somniferum
TGTTTGATTTGCTGATTGTATTGAGAAAGAGATAAAAAGTCTTTGATATATATTTCTTGATTGAGTCTCGCTTTTAAGTTGGTGCTCTGGGAATTATATTGGAGTTTAGTCCATACAGATTGCCTAACGAATTATTGGGTGTGGTTGTTATAAGCCCGCTTTTTCAATTGGTATCAGAGCAGGAAAACACGCTAAGACCTCATAAGTCTGTGTTTGTTTCAATCTGATTCTATGGACGAGTTTATCTCTAATAACGTACCGATTCAGAAATTAACAGATGATTTTCAAAGCTTGGATTCATCTGAGAGAACTACCACATCTAAGTCAATATCTAAACATTTTCTTGATGGAGAAATGGTAGACATATTTTTGTGTCTGAATTGTCCTCAATGTCTCTATTGATAGTACTC
>NW_020641336.1:421-1466 GCF_003573695.1 Papaver somniferum
TGGTAGACACATTTTTGTGTCTGAATTGTCCTCAATGTCTCTATTGATAGTACTCGTTTTCGTCCTTATTATGGTGTTTTATGTGTTTGTAGGTATTTTTTTGGAAATAAATAATTTTGGAAAAATCGGCTCGAAAAATTATGGGAGCATCCCGGAGGACTTTTGTTATTCGGACTCTCTGTTTTGGATAAGGGGCACCTCAATTTATAAGGGGCACCTGAGTTGGAAACCTGCTAGTTACACTCCACAGACGGTTAGGGGGTTGTCATCTTCAAGAATTCAAATTCTGAATTTTGGCGGGAAATACTTAAACAGTTCTAGAAGAATTTCAATTGAGAAAATGAAGGGGTTATGGGTTGATTCAATGACTGAAATTTGGTAGAGAGATGTGATATAGGTTAAGAAACACAGTATGAGTGACAGGATCGATTAACTTTGGATGGAATTCTCGGTGTGATTCACAAGCCCAAAACAGAGTACGTGGACTGTAACACGAGCAAAAATATGTTTCTGCTATGCATGGAGAAGTTCTGCTAGCGTTAGACGAATTCTGAAGCGTGTATAAGCTGAATTGGAGCGTGCTACAATGAAGTTTACGTGTGAAATTCCAAAAATGGTAAGAAAATATTCTCTTTACTGCCCGAGTAAGGAAGGATTATTTGGAGTTATAGCGATGGATTTCAGCGTGTTTTTGAGTATACTAGAAAGGTTGGCAAGTGAGAGGGGATAGAATAGAGCAACACGGAGTTCAAGGGAGAAGGGATAGAATAGAGGGGATAGAATAAAATATGCTCCTTGGGTCTACTAGAAAGGTTGGAAAGTGAGAGGGGATAGAATAGAGCAACACAGAGTTTAAGGGAATCGATAGAAAAACTTCCAGAGAAGAAAGTTTTTGCTGCTGCTGGAAGGGAAGAACGCGAAGAACACACTGACCAAGATAGTCGTTTATCAACAGTGACAACGACTGTCGGTTGTCGGTCGTAGTATTCTAAATACTACTGCCCTTTAGGGATATCGTTCTTTGTAACGGTGTTTGCAACAGTTA
>NW_020641336.1:1477-1765 GCF_003573695.1 Papaver somniferum
GGTCGTAGTATTCTAAATACTACTGCACTTTAGGGATATCGTTCTTTGTAACGGTGTTTGCAACAGTTATAAACGTTGCAAACACCCGATTTTATCATTTTTCTCCATTTCATCCTTGTAAACATCTTTTGAGCAATGAATATAAATTTTGAGCAAGTTTACACAATGATGAGCTAAACCCATCCTCTGGGACAACGGAGGAAACTATTCGGCCAATGAAAAAGGGGTAATTTCTATTTTAATTATTTATGCAATTTATTATATTTAATTATTTTCCTTGAACAAAGA
>NW_020641336.1:1776-2000 GCF_003573695.1 Papaver somniferum
ATATTTAATTATTTGCCTTGAACAAAGAGTTTTTCCAAGGATTTTTATTAAATAGTTGTCATTTTAATTGATGGTATATGCTTGACTTAGAGTTTTTGATATTCCATGCTTTTAACTTACATTTATTCTTTTATAAAATCCATTTTTGCAATAATTAAAACTATTTAAAAGGAAAAATTTGCATAATAATATTAGAAATATCATTTTAAATTGGTAGAAAAAGT
>NW_020641337.1:0-566 GCF_003573695.1 Papaver somniferum
TTATGGTGAAGAAGAATATGGTGGATATGAAAGTGATCATATGGCTAACCATTTGGTTAACTGTTGTTGAACCAACGAATGTTAATGTTTGGGAACGGCTACATAAACCCCAAATTGGACATTTCATTTGTGTGTAACAAGCTAAGTTTTCGATCCAACGGTTGAGAAATATTAGCTTAAATATAATCAGGTTTTCATCTAACGGTGAATATTGAATGCTTTGTTACCAAGCTAACATTGATTGCAAACCCTATTTGAAAGACTATACAAAGGAGAACTCTAGCAACTGGGAAACCTAATCCCCACACCTTACGTGTGATACTAGTTGCATAGCTAGAGTCGGTTCTCCTTTAACCTTTGGTTTCTTTTTCTAAACCAGGTTAACGACTTAAAGACTTCATTAGGATTATGAAGCCAGATCGATACTACTTTTCTTGTAGTTGTGTGATCTGATCTTGCATCTTCTATCGTTACGAGTACAATTGTAATAATTGGCTTGAGATTTATATTTCCGATAGGCAAGATAGAAAAGTAATCACAAACACTTCGTCTCATCGTTTGTGATT
>NW_020641337.1:577-1000 GCF_003573695.1 Papaver somniferum
TTCCGATAGGCAAGATAGAAAAGTAATCACAAACACTTCGTCTCATCGTTTGTGATTCTACAATATCATTTTTCGCTGCATCGATTAAGATTATTGTGAGGTGATTGATAATACTAGGCTTTTCTTCGGGAATATAAGTCATGTTTATCAATTGGTTCCTGTTGACCTTGATTTATCAAAAGACGGAACAAAACTCGTAGGTATATTCGTGGGAGACAGATTTATCTATTACCGTAGACTTTTCTGTGTGATACAGATTTGTTTATTAAAGTCTTCGACTTTGGGTCGTAGCAACTCTTAGTTGTGGGTGAGATCATCTAAGGGAATCAAGTACATAGCATCCTGATGGGGTCAGAGACGTATGAGCATAACTGTACCTTGGATCTGTGTGAGATTGATTGGGGTTTAACTACAGTCCAGACC
>NW_020641338.1:0-176 GCF_003573695.1 Papaver somniferum
AGGAGCTCTGAGAAAATCTAAAAAGCTCGGGAAGACTCTTAAAATCTTTGAAAAGCTTCAATTTAATTATACCTCGTAGCACTGAGATCTACAAGCTAGGAGATTCGTTAAAGAATGATAATAACAAATCCTTACAATAGTGAAGATCAACTTTGAATGTTCTCTAAAAATCCTTG
>NW_020641338.1:376-554 GCF_003573695.1 Papaver somniferum
CACTTTGAAGGTCGACCAGTTTTTTTAAGTTCTATTGAGTTTCCAAATGTAATTTATTATCGTTTTAAATAGGTTTTAGGAGTTTTTTAGGGGTTTCTCTGATCCCTTTTCTCCTTCACCTTTCTTGTAAATATCTTTTTATATCAATATATTTGACTTAGCAAAAAAAAAAAAAAAA
>NW_020641338.1:623-798 GCF_003573695.1 Papaver somniferum
TTGAAGCTACACCTAGAATCCCATGTAGCCAAGGTCGACCAATTAACGCATTGTAGGGTGATTCTACATCAACGACACAGAATAAGATTTCAGAAGATATTCCTTTCAATGGAATTCGCATAGTAACCTCCCTTTTAGGCTTTTTAGCGGTACTATTAAAACCATATATCTTATA
>NW_020641338.1:809-1000 GCF_003573695.1 Papaver somniferum
CATAGTAACCTCCCCTTTAGGCTTGTTAGCAGTACCATTAAAACCATATATCTTATATGTTGATGGTATAAGATCATCATCTCTTCCACCCATGGTTTTATAAGTATGATAAAATAAGATGTTCACAGAGCTTCCAGTATCGATTAGAATTCTATTGATTGCCCATGAATCTTCAGCTTCATCATCCTCAT
>NW_020641339.1:0-347 GCF_003573695.1 Papaver somniferum
ATAACAAATCCCGACAATAGTGAAGATCAACTTTGAATGTTCTCTAAAAAGTCGTGAAAACTCTAAAAAACCCTGAAAACTCTAAAAAGCCCTAAAGTATCTTAAGAGCTCTGAAAAATCTAAACAGCTCTGAAAAACTATAAAATGCTCTGAAAAAGCTTTACGTTAATTATAGTTCGAAGCACTAGTATCTACTATCTAGGGGATTTTTTAAACCCAACTGAAAGTAACTTAATTCTTTATAAAGAATGATACTAACAAAATTCCCTACAATAATGAAGATTATCTTTGAATGTTTACTAAAAACACTAAAAACACTAAAGAGCCCTGAAAGAGCTCTGAGAAAC
>NW_020641339.1:358-1000 GCF_003573695.1 Papaver somniferum
ATGTTTCCTAAAAACCCTAAAAACACTAAAGAGCCCTGAAAGAGCTCTGAGAAACTCTAAAAAGCTCGGGAAGACTCTTAAAAGCTTTGAAAAGCTTCAATTTAATTATACTCCGTAGCACTGAGATCTACAAGCTAGTAGATTCGTTAAAGAATGATAATAACAAATCCCTACAATAGTGAAGATCAACTTTTAATGTTTTCTAAAAAGCCTTGAAAACTCTAAAAAAACTTGAAAACTCTAAAAAGTCCTAAAATATCTAAAGAGGTTTGAAAAATCTAAAGAGCTCTGAAAAACTCTAAAAAGCTCTGAAAAAGCTTTAAGTGAATTATATTTCGTAGCACTAGAATCTATTAGCCAGGGGATTCTTTAAACCCAACTGAAAGTAACTTAAATCTTTATAAAGAATGATACTAACAAAATTCCCTACAATAATGAAGATTATCTTTGAATGTTTCCTAAAAACCCTAAAAACACTAAAGAGCCCTGAAAGAGCTCTGAGAAACTCTAAAAAGCTCAGGAAGACTCTTAAAAGCTTTGAAAAGCATAAATTTAATTATACTCCGTAGCACTGAGATCTACAAGCAAGGAGATTTGTTAAAGAATGACAATAACAAATCCCTAAAATAGTGAAGATTAACT
>NW_020641340.1:0-362 GCF_003573695.1 Papaver somniferum
TTCGCTTGGATCTATCCTCGGTAACATCCTTTCGTACGTAATGTTTGAGCTCTCCCGCATCAATTAATTTTTGGATCATTATTTTAAGGTTCTTGCACTTTTCGGTCTGGTGTCCGTTGAAACAATGATATTCACAGTAATCTTTAGACTTCTCGGATCTCGGGGGCTGCTTTCCCTTAGACCATGGCCACTCCAAGTTTTCCCTCCCTTTGATCTCTCGTAGGATACGAGCATAGCTAGCGTTGAGTTTCGTGTAAACTTGATCTTCGAATTCTCGGTCACCTGTTCTTTGTTCATCCCTTCGTTCCTTCCTATCTTCGTGAGGTCTCTCCACTGAGTAACTCATTTTGGCCCCATTGGTT
>NW_020641340.1:373-1000 GCF_003573695.1 Papaver somniferum
CTGTTCTTCGTTCATCCCTTCGTTCCTTCCTATCTTCGTGAGGTCTCTCCCCTGAGCAACTCCTTTTGGCCCCATTGGTTTGTTCCGCTGAATTGGTGCGGTGAGATCTCTGCGGATATGCCCTCGGGTTTTCCCGTTGAATTTCTTCAAGTCGAGCGTGCTTTTCGATAATTATTCGAAGATCTCCCTCTGTCTTAGGCACGCTCCCATGAATTTCATCAAATAGGAGACTCATTCGGTCTAAGCCCCATTTGTAGCAATTGATGCTTACCACTGGGTCCACGCTCCCTATGGCTTGGCAGATCTTGTGCCATCTGTTAGTGTACTCCCTCGTGGTTTCCTTGTAGCCAATCGCTAGTGAAAAGAGCTTATCCATTCCGGTGTTTACAGTCTTGTTGTACATGTACGTTCTTAAGAATTTCTCTGCGAGTTGGTCGTATGAGTGGATGGAGTTTGGTGGCAGATTATCAAACCATGATAATGCCGATCCCTTCAGGCTTGACGGGAAGTATCTGCAGAGTACGGCGTCGTTCTGACCCCATCTAGCTAAGACACGGTTGTAGTACCGAATATGTGCAGCAGGGTCGCTGGATCCATCATAGCATTCGAACGTTGGGACAGGGCATT
>NW_020641341.1:0-365 GCF_003573695.1 Papaver somniferum
TAGTTCATCCGAACGAGAAACTCGGGTCCAACTCTAGTAATCATTGAACCCGTGATGTTCAATTACGATATGTTTCTTCTCCAGTTCATCCGAACGAGAAACTCGAGTCCAACTCTAGTAATCTCTGAACCAGTGATGTTCAATTCTTATATATATCGTCTTCAGTTCATCCGAACAAGAAACTCGGGTCCAACTCTAGTAATCTCTGAACTCGTGATGTTCAATTCTAATATATATTTCGTCTCCAGTTCATCCGAACGAGAAACTCGGGTCTAACTCTAGTAATCTCTAAACCCGTGATGCTCAATTCTTATATATATTTCGTCTCCAGTTCATCCGAACGAGAAATCGGGTCCAACTCTAGT
>NW_020641342.1:0-345 GCF_003573695.1 Papaver somniferum
TTGTTCTTTTTTAAATAGGAAAAAACTGGAAAAAGAAATAGATTGAAAATATCAAAGAAAGAGAGATGATGGAGAACAGGAGCAGATCACAAGAAAATTGTCATGAGAGTAAAATCGGTGACGAACATCTTGATATCTTTCCTAACACAAGGTAGTAAGGAAGAATGAATTAATCAGATTGTTCAAATTGTGAAGATGCAAAGAAGTAACAACCTAGGATGAGTTACCAATTAACTACCTATGCGAAGACAGAAATATGGGAAGAAACGAAGAATAACCATTTTTATTGTGATACAAGTGATTGGATGGTTTCTGACCGTGAGATGTAAAAGAGAGAAGAAAAAA
>NW_020641342.1:545-1000 GCF_003573695.1 Papaver somniferum
TGCAGTCTCGTAACCATAAGCCCTATAGGTAAAAGGGATAAGAGGCTGTGAAAACAACTGGTTGTTGTTAAGACTGGATGGGAGGAGCTAACCTTGTATGGTAGAAGTACACCTCCTTGAAAGGGCAACCAGGGGGAAGATAAGGGAGGCACCCTCCATTAGGGAGTTGATAAGTGTCTTAAGACGCAAATGTCATGAGGCTTTTTACTCGCAAGGGTATTAAGGCTTGTCATATTTGTGCAACAATCCTGAAGAGGCAATAATACAAAAGAAAAAGATAAGACGAGATCAATGGGTTTTCGCATGAAAGTGCGAAGACGTCCTGCGATTTCGTCGCAAGACGGCAATGTCATGGGGCTTTATTTTCGCAAGAATATTTAGGCCTGTCATATTGTCGCAACAATCCTGAAGAGGAAATAATATAAAAAAAAAATTTAAGGCAAGATCAATGGGTT
>NW_020641343.1:0-548 GCF_003573695.1 Papaver somniferum
TTTTTGTAAAATAGTTGTATTCATAAGATGTTCTTTGATCCCTTGAAAAGCTTTTTCGCATTCATCAGTCCATTTGATGATCGCGAAATGAATCTCCCCAGCGAATCTAAAAGTCCATTCAACTTCTGTACATCTTTTATTGTTGCTGGTGTTGGCATGTCACGAACCGCTTTAACTTTTTATGGATCAACCTGTATTCCTTCCTTTGATACAATGTATCCTAGAAATTTTTCCCGATGCAACTCCAATAGTACACTTCTCAGGATTCAGTTTAATGTTTTACTGCCGCATTTGTTCAAAAATCTCCCTCAGGTCCTGTACATGGTCTTTGGATTCTTTACTCTTTACTAACATGTCGTCCACGTATACTTCTAATGTTTTGTGTATCCATTTCGCGAACACCTTCTCTACCATTCTTTGATATGTGGCTCCCGCATTTCGCAAACCAAATGGCATTTTCGTGTAACAATATAAACCTCTAGGGGCGAAGAAAGCAGTATGTTCTTGATCTTCTTCAGCGAGAGGGATTTGGTTATACCCTTTGTACC
>NW_020641343.1:559-1000 GCF_003573695.1 Papaver somniferum
GAAGAAAGCAGTATGTTCTTGATCTTCTTCAGCGAGAGGGATTTGGTTATACCCTTTGTACCCATGTAAAGACGATACCCTATCATTTCCCGCTGCGGATTCCACCATTTTAGGAATATCTTTTAACGGAAAACTATCTTTGAGACAAGCTTTGTTCAAATCAGTGAAATCTATGCAAATCCTAATTCCTTTGTTTTTCTTTGGGATAATGACCATATTCGCTATCCATTTTGGGTATTAGCTTCTCTTATGATTCCTGCATCAAGCATTTTCTGTAGTTCTTCTTCTATTTGGGAATGGTAAGTTGTTGCGATTTTTTTTATTCTTTGTTTAAATGGTCTCACATTCTTGTTAATCTCCAACTTGTGGCATGCAATTGATGGATCTATTCTCGATATCTCATCCACGCTCCCTGCGAAAACGTCTTTATATTCTCGCAAA
>NW_020641344.1:0-465 GCF_003573695.1 Papaver somniferum
AGATTTATCTCTCCGTGATATAACCTATTCCCTCGAATCGATGATCTTATTGAGAATAATAAATTGGATCTTGTGACCGCTGATTCGCACATTTATGGCTGAATGCACGAGTATTATCTCTCTTTTTTATTACTAATCTGGATTACATATTCTCGTACTTTTTGATTCATTATTAATTTTTCAGTTGACTACCGAACTCGTCAGTTGGGTGTGTCGTTGTAAATTTTAGCCTCCAATATGGAGCAACTGCAAGCTGACAACAGTAGGCTGCTTGGTTTACGTTCCGAATTATCCATGGATCAGGATGTGCGACTGATTTTGAACGTGGTCTTATAACCGCTCAAGCTCTTTATGATTTTTTGAAGTTGGAGTACAATCGAGAGCTCTGTTAGAGCATTGCTCGGTCGAACTCGCATGCGCTGCTATCTCAAGTATGTTTATCAATGTTAGTGATCAAAACTATAA
>NW_020641344.1:476-1000 GCF_003573695.1 Papaver somniferum
AATCATCATACAAGACGAAGGACTACTCAAGGAACCGGTGGATCTTCATCGACTAAAAGGTATGTTGAGACTTGAACTTATCTATCAATCAAAAGTCTATTTATCTCATATCTTGAAACAAAAGTCGTTTTGCTATATAGACTTAGATTATACACATTTGCTATTTCGAGTCGAGTTCATCTCGCCTATCTATTTCTCGAAATATGTGTTGGTAAGCTTTCGCTTTAACCAAGTTCATATTTACCTAGTGACGAAAAGTCATGACAAGTTTCAATCACTTTGAAAATTGCTTACTTTGACGAAAAATAGTTTGTGAATAACAACTATAGAATATCAACGTCCTCTAAGAATGTTTCAATAATTTAAATGAGAGTTTAGACTATATAACCATTGGAGGATATAAGCATTGTTGTGGAAACACATATATGTATAATTCCTTATTCCTTGAACCGAAGTTTGCGAACTTTGTTGATCAAGAGAACCGGCATGGTGGCATAAACCAAGTCTGCGAACTGGCGGAAGTT
>NW_020641345.1:0-384 GCF_003573695.1 Papaver somniferum
CAAGGTAATAAGTGAGTTTTCCGAGGTCTGACATCTCAAACTTTGATGACATTTCTCTCTTGAACTCATTGATCACCTTAAGGGAGTTTCCAGTCAAAAATAGATCATCTACATAGACTGCAATCACAAGAAGCGTTCCCTTTTCTTCTCTTCTGTATACTGATGTTTCTTTAGAGCACTTAAAAAATCTGATTTCTCTTAAGATTTGATCTAACTTTGTATTCAAGGCTCGAGGATCTTGTCTTAGACCATATAGAGCTTTTGATAACTTATAAACCTTATGCTCTTGTCCTTTTACTTCAAAACCTTCTGGTTGTTCAACATACACATCTTCTCGCAATTCACCATGTAAGAATGTTGTCTTAACGTCTAAGTGGTGAATTT
>NW_020641345.1:405-1000 GCF_003573695.1 Papaver somniferum
TTCTCGCAATTCACCATGTAAGAGTGTTGTCTTAACATCTAAGTGGTGAATTTCCCATGAGTTTGATGCTGCTTCTGCTATTAAGAGACGAATTGTCTCTAGTCTAGAAACTGGTGCGAAAACTTCATCAAAGTCTATGCCTGATTCTTGAACGTATCCCTTAGCTACAAGTCTTGCCTTATATTTGTTGACAGTACCATCAGCATTCCGTTTTATTTTGAAGATCCACTTAAGACCAATCACTTTTACCCCACCTGGCTTATCAACTAGAAACCAAGTCTTGTTTCTGTTGATTGAAATAATTTCTTCTCTACATGCTTGTGTCCATTTAGTCGAGACCTTTGCTTCCTGAAAATTCCTTGGTTCATCATTAACAGAAAGTAGCATTATCTCACATTCTTCTGCAGCTTGAAGAACATAATCCTCCAGATACTGTGGCTTTTGTATCTGTCTTGTTGATTTTCGCAGTGGAATGGGTTGAGTTATTTCATCAATCTCTTCTTCTTCTTCTTCTTCTTCTTCTTCTTCGTCGTTATTCTCAGTGTTTTCATTATTCTCTTCTTCTTCTTGATTAACATCATTGTTTCCATTGGTA
>NW_020641346.1:0-517 GCF_003573695.1 Papaver somniferum
TCACATGAGCAGCACTTGCTCAGATAAGGAATGTTTGCTCAATATTGGCTCAACAATCAATATTCAACGATCCATCGAATGAGCAATACTTGCTCACTTCATCGTAAGAACTATACCTCTGTCTCATGACATGTTAAATTCATGAGTTTCAGAACATCATGTTCAACTCAACGACTACATGGACTCATCGTCCCATCAAACCACGAAGTCATCAATTGTCTAACAAACCACGAGACGTCAATCGTGTCACTTGGGGGGATATCACTTAGGGTTTTGGTCTGGTGGTATACGGCACGTGTGTTCAAACACACGATGGAATGTGAGCAAGTCGTGCAATCAGTTGAAGGAATTCACGAGGTAGTGGGTGGAAAATCGACCAAGTATCCACACGTTGAGCAACTGGTTTCAAACACGATCTCCACTTCCTCACTCCTTGATTCCATAAACTTTCACACTTCATGGAATCATGGTGTCTACAATTCCAGCAATATAAATAAGTCTCTGAATCATGATTGAA
>NW_020641346.1:616-1000 GCF_003573695.1 Papaver somniferum
CAGTATCATCAATCTCACGTCTCATCGACAACACGAGATCATCAACTCATCAATTGAGCAACTACTCTCAATTGAGAAATTTCAATCATTCAGAGCTTATCATATTCAGAATTCACACACCCACAATCTTTGATCTCCATTGATTTCACACATTTCCCAGCTTCCCTCCTACAGGTCAACCCATCCCTCTTGTGATTGAATTTACTCTGGAACGGTCATTGTCTTGATTTAGGCCAGAGTACTACAGATTGATCTCTCGAATCTAAAGCACCCCCTTTACAGCGGTGCATATATGTGAGGTTTAACATTTCGCTCGTTTCGAGGAGTCTCCTCCATACGGTCGTCTCCTCAATTCCTTAAAAACCAGCAAATCGTTTTTCCCCA
>NW_020641347.1:0-276 GCF_003573695.1 Papaver somniferum
CACATAGTTGTTGAGCTGTTGGTTATTATTTGATAGTTCACACCCTTGAATATTGGTCAATGATTTTTCCTTAGACTGTCTCATCAGAGTTGGGATCATTAAATGCCATTGTTTGCATCCCTGCTAAAGATTATTGACTACCTGGTAAGTGATGGACTCTAAGAGCATCCACAGTGGGCGAGTATAACCAAATTTATGGGATGAGATCCTAACACAGTGGGACGGAGTAAAGATCAAATTTGGACCAAAGATCAAATTCCAGACCAAATATGGTCG
>NW_020641347.1:476-792 GCF_003573695.1 Papaver somniferum
TATAAACTTGTTCATTCTACGCACAAACATGTTAAATACAATTTCATAATTAAAAGACCAATCCACGAACCATAATAGACATAAATTTAACCGAACAAAATTTCAACATCATAAAATTTCAGCGAGTAGTTATTTAACCAAAAAAATAATTATCCAATTAACTATATTTATAACTATTTATAATTAACAAAAAATTCAATTAAAATACGAAACTAAATTAACAAAAAGATAAATTAAATTAAATCACGTAACTAAATTAACAAAAAATAATTATCCAATTAACTATATTTATAACTATTTATAATTAACAAAAAAA
>NW_020641348.1:0-268 GCF_003573695.1 Papaver somniferum
ATTCCCAAAATATTTTCTTTACTGCCCGAGTTCAATGAAGAATATTGAGAATCATGGCGTGATTAAACGAGTCGAAGGAGTATAAATAGGTGGATGGGATCACAGAGAAGGGGTGTCGAGAGTCTGGGGGGCTGAGGAGAGCCATAGAAGAAGAAATTCGAGTTTTCCCAAACTCGGTTTCTGCTGCTGCTGCTGCTGATGAACATGAAGAACACGAAGAACGGACCTGCAGAGACAGTCGTTTTTTAACAGTGTCAACGACTCACAG
>NW_020641348.1:306-508 GCF_003573695.1 Papaver somniferum
TTTTGGCGTCGCCGACGCGGATTTGTGCTTAGGTAGAATTTTTAGGTTTTTTTTTTTAATTTCATTTGTTCTTTTTACGTTTCTTTGGGTGTGTCTTTGTATTACAGGTTTGAAGTTGGATACTAAAGACTTGGAATCAAAGCTTAAAGCTAAAAGAGAAGGAAAAAGACAAAGCAAAAAAAAAAGAGCGAAAGAAAAAATT
>NW_020641348.1:708-1000 GCF_003573695.1 Papaver somniferum
AATTGCTCGAAATTACTCGAATTGCCAATATAGTGTATCCAACAATACCCTTGAGAATGAAGATAGTTATTTACATAATCAAGATAACAAGGTTAGAATTGGTAGCACTACTTGTTTTGATGAGGTTCGATCTTTTTCATGTTATTATGATGAGGATAATGTTGATGGAGAATCATACTTATGTAGGAATAGTGATCAGGAAATGGATACTCCAATTGAGCTTTACAATGATAATATTATTTCTATTTCAAATCCAAATAATTTTAATAATTATTCACCTATTCAAAAGGAC
>NW_020641349.1:0-503 GCF_003573695.1 Papaver somniferum
CATCCTCTCTGGTAGGGTTTTGAAAGAACCTACAACTTAGACCTGCAAGTATACAGGGTCAGTTGTAGTGAGTGAATAAGCAGGGGAAGTCCACAGGGACAAGGAGGGAGCTGTGTTGATTTTCTATGTTTCTTAATTGAATTCGAACCTAAAGTGTCAAGACAAAAGCTAAAGCTCAGTGTGGATATGGAGATTGCTAGGATTTTGGAGTCCACCACCTAATCTTAGCTAAGTAATTCAGTTACAGTGATGTCATTGTCTCTGGTAAAAAGTATTTATCACAAGTATTAATTGTCTGATTAAAGCACAACTAATCAAAAGATAAATCTATTCATTTTAAGCATGATTTACAGCACAACAACATAGAATTGATCAAACTACCAAGGATGCATGACATACATGGTGAAAGTAATATGTTGTGGAACTAAGATGAAATCTACCCTTAAGCAATTAAGTACAGCAATAACACCACTAAAAACATGAATCAATTTAGCAAAATATTA
>NW_020641349.1:514-869 GCF_003573695.1 Papaver somniferum
CATGATTACAATACTGAAAATTAATCTAAACTTGAGACTAACAGTGGAGAGCACTGGCTAGTCCAGGCCTCCTGAGATGTGCTCTGGCTAACCCAGGCATGCCCCAACACAACACACAAGCCTTCTATTTATACATGCCAACCAAATATCCAAAAACCCCAAAATATAAAATTTAGGGTTACACAAAAAATCCGAAATTGACCTTTACCTAATCTCTGAAATCAATCAATGGTCTCGACCCATTCTTCTATTGCTTCTCCTCTTCCGTAATTGGTGGTTTGATTTCACTAACTCCGTTTCTCTCAAACCTAGTTTCTAGGTTCACTGTTTTTGAAAAGATAAAAGGGTTGAGAGA
>NW_020641349.1:1069-1310 GCF_003573695.1 Papaver somniferum
GATCAATAATACCAACACATACTTTCCCTAAATCAGAAACAGGTAAAACATGCTCACATTCATCGAACAAAACATCAAGACCTAAATCAGTATCATGATTGTTCGAAGTACTCAAATTACCACCGGAAGAAATAACATTTTGTGACTTAGGCAAGGAATCAGACACATCAAATTCGTCCTCATGCATAATAAAATTAGTGTCTACAGAAGATTCAACTATTCCTATGTCATGTTCATCTTC
>NW_020641349.1:1510-1945 GCF_003573695.1 Papaver somniferum
CCGTAAGCATCTCTAATAGATTTATTCCCAGAGGCAGACCAAAATCCAGACATGTCTTTGTTTTATGAAATAATCACACAAATCACAAAAAAGTAAGGCCCATACTTTGAGAAAAAAGCAATCCCATAATTTGATTTTTTTTTTTTTTTTTTATTTAAAGGGAGATGATAAAAATTTGGTTTAATTTGGGAGCAATTTTGGTTTTAATTTTGGGAGCAAAAATTTGGTTTTTGAAATTAGGAGCAATTTTTTTTTTTTTTTTTTTTTTGTGTTGGGTTTTGAAGCCCAAATTTTAGTTTAAAAGAAACTACAAGCCTAACAAACAACTAAATTACAAGCCCAAATAGAGAAAGAAATAAAAATAAAACTAATTATTACAAACCCACAAAAAAAAGAAAATAAAAATAAAACTAAAATTATTACAATCCCAAATAA
>NW_020641350.1:0-475 GCF_003573695.1 Papaver somniferum
CGAGCAAATAACATGAAAGCCATGAAAACACATTTTACGATGAGTCCGTCTAAAGAAACTGAACTCTGCCCTGTACTAAGAGACGAACTTGGAGAAATCTACAAGGAATCTGAGGATGGGTCATATTCCATTCTCTTCGTATGGATGTCCTCTATGACATGTCAAAATTTCATGACAATCCGATGAACGAGCGAGTAGATTGGCCAAAGTATCAAGTGATGCGCAATCTGAAAAAGTTCTGGAAGTCTCCTGGAAGTTTACTATTTCGCCTTTTTCAGACTCTAAACGTGCTCAAAACTTAAAATGCTTCTTTGATAAAGCTTGGAAATATTCCGGGCTTGAATTTGCACATGCAGATCATCAAAATCCGACTCCGGACGAAGATTCTACAGCGTTTTTACTAAAAGCTGGGTTCTGAATTTCCTGACGGCGAAATTCGACTAAGTTTTCATATATTCACATGGGTTCTCATTCA
>NW_020641350.1:486-941 GCF_003573695.1 Papaver somniferum
TGGGTTCTGAATTTTCTGACGACGAAATTCGACTAAGTTTTCATATATTCACATGGGTTCTCATTCATTCATTCACAAGTCAGCACTTTTATACTTCTATGAAGAATATATAGGATATATACTTACTTGAGGAGTCTCCAAAGTGTCCAAGGGGTTGGAATTGTCCACATCAACGACAAGAGGAACATCACTTCCATCCAGCTCCGAATCTTGGGAATTACCTCCATTCCCATTCCCAGAGGATGATTGAGTTCCAGAATTCTCCATCTCCATGAAGACATCCTCCTGTACACGTCCTTTACAATCAATATTTTCATCTATGAAGCACCACATTTGAACATGTGAAGAAATACTTACAGTTTCTTCGTCACTCAAATCAGCGATTGCTTGTTCAGTAGCAGAAAATTGAAGACCTTCAAGACTTGGAGTAAAATTCTGCAAAAAAATTAACAACA
>NW_020641351.1:0-334 GCF_003573695.1 Papaver somniferum
TTGTTCTGATTCTA
Source organism: Papaver somniferum (assembly GCF_003573695.1). Taxonomy (NCBI): domain Eukaryota; kingdom Viridiplantae; phylum Streptophyta; class Magnoliopsida; order Ranunculales; family Papaveraceae; genus Papaver; species Papaver somniferum. The sequence continues at coordinate 15 of NW_020641351.1, forward strand.
TGATCGAATCCACAGCTTGATCTCATAGAATAACAATAACTATATTATCTCATCACTCCGATTTCATGATCGAATCCACAACTGGTCTCATAAATGGTAATAGATAAATCTTAATTACTCTGATTCTATGGTTGAATCTACGATCCCATGGAATGGTAATGCTCACTTTATTATTCTGAATTCGTAGTCGAATCCTCAGCTGATCCTATGAATTAATAATAAACATCTTATTGCTCAGTTTTGTGAATTATTCTCCACCGAATTCCACAATTAGTATTAAATAATCAACAACTGGGCGTCTGAGCTACCTCTAAGTAAGC
>NW_020641351.1:345-1000 GCF_003573695.1 Papaver somniferum
AATTCCACAATTAGTAATAAATAATCAACAACCGGGCGTCTGAGCTACCTCTAAGTAAGCCCCGATTCAAATGGTGAAGGTGTATTCAACGACGATACACTAACAGTCACCACACGAACGAGTATTTAAAAAATACAACGAAACGATGAGCCTATGCAAAATAGAGAAGAAAATAATAAATAATTAAAAATATTGACCAGGGTGCTGGGAGCACGGACACACGATCGACCGACCGTGCCGTGGTCAATCCCACGCCAGTTTTATATTTTTAATGCATTTTTATTATTTTCCATGATTTGATGAAAATTCTCTCATTTTATCAAATCTCCTTCGTCTCGAGGAAACTCCTCGGTTTCATGGTACTTCCATAAATCCATAAAAAATAATATAAAATTAAGAAAAGGAGTGTGGGGCGTGACCATTGGCCAACTGGCCATGCCTTGGTCCCAACCGGCCCCACACCTCACGGTTTCTTATTATTTTATTATTATTATTATTTCTCTAATTTCATGAAAAACTCCTTGATTTCATGGTACTTTGCACAAATCATCAAATAATAATAAAATAAAATAAATTATGAAAACTTATGGGACCGGGCCTTGGCCGTCCGGCCATGCCCTAGACGGTCCCACACGCCCCTTTGTTTTATTATTTT
>NW_020641352.1:0-434 GCF_003573695.1 Papaver somniferum
GTTCAAGCGGCTTGGATTTTTTCTGGTAAAATTCTGAGAACACTATTAAGTTCTTGAACTCGGTTTTGGTTAATTGATCTAATAATTTGCAATTATGAAATAGGGGAATTCTTTGTATCTTGGGGTTTAATTTCTTATCTAATATTGTGACGAATTGTTTTTCCAATTTTTGTTGGAGTTGAATTTTTAAATTAGGTACCCTTAAATAAACATTGCTAGAGTGTCGGAGATCCATATTTTTTCTCATTATCTGAAAGGTATGCTAGTATCTTCCTTGTTTTTTTTTTTTTGATACCTATTTGTAAGATGAACTGGCTTCCATGGTGCAAAGATCAGAATGACAATTAATCCAGTTGAGACATCAGAATGGCTTCCATGGTGCATTGTTAGTGAAGGAAGAAATCGAATTCCCCTTCTTGAAAGACAAAAAAAAT
>NW_020641353.1:0-303 GCF_003573695.1 Papaver somniferum
GTCGCTCGAATCCTTGATCCAAAACTGTTGACGCTGCTGCCTTTTTTCCCGCCAAAATCCAGTTTTGAAACTTTGAAGACGACCTCCCCCTATCCAGTTCCGGTCTCCCTTTAGCAGATGCCTGGAAATGGGTCACCCCTTAGTAATTAGGTTACCCCTTATCCAAAATGAGAGTCCGTATAGTAATTTTCTCCCACGGGCGCAAAAACCATTTTTTAGCCAATTTCGCCGCAAAAGCTTTATTCTTCCAAAAACACCTACAAATACATAAAATAACCGAATAAGTACAATATCGAGTACTAA
>NW_020641353.1:503-999 GCF_003573695.1 Papaver somniferum
ACTGGCATATACAAGGGTACCAGTGGTCGACTTTATTGAATTTATTCCTTTTGGTCAAATGGTCTGGTCTCAATTTCTTTCTTTCTTTCTTTATTTATTTTTTTTTTCATCTCTTTTTTTTTTCATTTTTTTCATGGTATCTCAATCACTCTAATTCACCCTAGCATTGGTAACAACTTGAATCGTGGGCCCCACCTATCACTTAGAGAAACATAGTTTAAAAACAAAATAAAATAAAAATAGAAGTGAAAAGGACTCAACGAGATATGGTGAAACTATCATGTTATTTCTAACATCTGAGCTCTGTGCTTTTATGAATAGACTCTTTAGATGTTTCCATCTAATCAGATTGGTTCTTCAACTCCTACAACCAAAATTCTTCCATCCACTTAGATTAGTTAGTGCAATCCTCAATAGGCATAAATTTCTAGGATCTGGAGTTTATTTATTGCAACTAAAAGCTAACAAAAAGTTTCTTCCCCACCCCCAAACTTAA
>NW_020641354.1:0-685 GCF_003573695.1 Papaver somniferum
GAATTCCTTCAACTGATTGCACGACTTGCTCACATTCCATCGTGTGTTTGAACACACGTGTCGTAGACCGCCAGACCAAAACCCTAAGTGATATCCCCCCAAAGTGACACGATTGACGTCTCGTGGTATGTTAGTCAATTGATGACTTCGTGGTTTGATGGGACGATGAGTCCATGTAGTTGCTGAGTTGAACATGATGTTCTGAAACTCATGAATTGAACATGTCATGAGACAGAGGTATAGTTCTTACGATGAAGTGAGCAAGCATTGCTCATTCGATGGACCGTTGAATATTGATTGTTGAACCAATATTCCTTTGTTTGAGCAAATATTCATCATCTGAGCAAGTGTTGCTCATGTGATGAATTGTTGAATATTTGATCGTCTGAGCATGTGTTGCTCATCTGATGGATTATTGGCAGCGTACCAAAAATATTAATTAGAATACTGGTCGTTGAACCGAGCATAATTAATAAAATTAATGACCATGAGGTCGTCGAAAAATTATTAAGGTTGAAATCTGGAATGATGATCCTTGGATTCAATTGATGATCAATTCATGGTTCGTCAGAATTTTAACCATGGGACGAAGGAGGGAGCGACTACATGGGACCGTGGATCAACCATGTAGTGTCCATATGCTCACGTGAGCAAATACGAAGAACTCCTGAAGAGTTGACGATTT
>NW_020641354.1:734-1000 GCF_003573695.1 Papaver somniferum
AACTTCTGAAGATTTGACGATTTGTTGGTGAAAGAATGATCAAATGCTGGTTTAATCATTTATTCGAAAATCCTCGTCTGAGCCTTAGGTGAGAAAACCTAATTAATTATGAGGAGGCGAGGGAACGACCATGGAGTCATGAAACCGGCCCTGGGTTGTCACGTGACCGCCTTACGATCACTTCATGAAAATCCAAAGTGTTTGGAAGAATTTTGGAACTAATACGAGTAATTGTGCAAATTAGGTAAAAACTGTGAAAATTGATG
>NW_020641355.1:0-364 GCF_003573695.1 Papaver somniferum
TCTGCTGAGTCTGGAAAACTCTGTCGGTTGCCTTAAGTCCGCGAACTTGTTTGTGAGCTTAAGTGGTTATGATCTAAAGATGTACTCTGAACATGAAACTTAAATTACTAATGAATGCTTTATGCAAACCATGGCTATAAAGTTCATGAGACGATTCATCGAATCATCTTGTTTCAATTATGTCTTGTGTAGTTACATAAGATCTCATAGCAATTGAACAACTCTCTAACTAGTTCATTTGAGTCAATTGAACTAGTTATGGTGAAGAAGAACTAGGTTAATATGAAATGCTCATATGGTTAACCTTTTGGGTTACTATGTTGAACCAACATACACGTACACGTTTGGGCATGGTTTTCACAAA
>NW_020641355.1:375-626 GCF_003573695.1 Papaver somniferum
CTTTTGGGTTACTATGTTGAACCAACATACACGTACACGTTTGGGCATGGTTTTCACAAACCCAGCAAACATCTACCCAAGTGTGTCTGACAAGCTAAGTTTTCGATCTAACGGTTGAGAAATATTAGCTTGAATCTAAATCAGGTTTTCATCTAACGGTGAATATGGATTGCTTTGTAACTAAGGAAAAACCCTGATTTGAAGGATATATAAAGGAGACATCTAGCATTGTGCAAAACTAATCCCCACAC
>NW_020641355.1:637-1000 GCF_003573695.1 Papaver somniferum
TTGCTTTGTAACTAAGGAAAAACCCTGATTTGAAGGATATATAAAGGAGAGATCTAGCATTGTTCAAAAATAATCCCCACATGTCTGTGTGATACTAGTGCGCTCGCTAGAGTCGATTCTCCTTTAACCTTTGGTTTTCTTCTCTAAAACCAGGTTAACGACTTAAAGGCTTCATTGGGATTGTGAAGCCAGACTGATACTACTTTTATCGTAGTTGTGTGATCTGATCTTGCATCTTCTATCGTACGAGTACAATCAATTGATTGGCTTGAGATCGTGAGAGTTCTCTTATAGCAAGATAAAGAAGTCACAAACATCTTCGTCTCACTGTTTGTGATTCCTCGACAAACCACTTGTGTATTC
>NW_020641356.1:0-369 GCF_003573695.1 Papaver somniferum
CTTGTCTTGGGCTGATGAATGTTGTTCAAATGGATTGGTTTGATAAACCATTGATAATAGAAAGGATCAAGGATTTTGTAAAAAGAAGCATTAAATGTGACAAACATCTTCTGTCAGCTCTTGCTGCTAATGATTCTATGAAAAGAAAATCTTTAAGTGTCAACATTTTGAATACGTATGATGGATGTGATGAACCCGCAATTCTTATAGAAGAAACATCCACATACCCAAGGTCTGATTCAGAAATTGAGTCTGACACAGAGTTTTTGATTTCTTGAATAGAGAGGTTCTTCAAGAAAATCTTCAATCAAAAGCTTCATTGAAGAAACTAGAATCATTAATCTAGGTGAAATATCTTGAGATAGACTG
>NW_020641356.1:569-868 GCF_003573695.1 Papaver somniferum
TCCGTGAACTATGACTATCCCATACCTTGTCAAAAGTAAAGTCTTTCGTATGTCGATACGCATATATTGATAAAAGAATGAATAGAGTTTTGAAAAATACAAAAGTTAAGCCTATTATGTCAATTATTGATGGAAGATAGGTTAAAATCTTTTGTTTTCAAGGATTATGTCTATTGAATATCGTTATGCGAATAGTGATGGAAAATAGAATGAATCCTTGTGTATTCCGCAGTAATTGATCTTCCCTGATCCATATTTTATGTATTACTGTGAGGCTCCGTAAAGTGTCTTATGTTGAG
>NW_020641357.1:0-552 GCF_003573695.1 Papaver somniferum
ATTAAGCTATTTCAGGTGTTATCTCGGGCTAGAATTGGCTGAATCAAATTGTGGAGCAAAACAGGGAGCACGTCATTGTACGGAGACTGTCACGGGATTTGCATGAGTTGGAATGAGTTTGCGTATGCTAGGATGACTCTAAAAACCATCTGGAGTGTGAAGGAGATAAATATAGTAATTTGGCAGCTTCATAACTCGTGGAGAAATCAAATATCTAAATTATTTCCTAAACATACAGTGAAGAATAATGGAAGATTATATGAAGTTATGGCGAGATATTTTGTCCCTGTGGAGTATATATAGGGTGTTGGGAACTCAGAGAGGGGCTGTCGAGTCTTAGGGAGGTTTAGGGAAGCTCAGAAACAAAGAAAATTTTTTTACAGAGAAACTGCCGAGTTGCAGTCGGGGAAGAAGGTGAATAGTGAACTCGATAGTTGAAAACAGTCGCAGAAACTATGGCCTAAACTTTCAAATCCAAACTCTTTGTAACAGTTTTGTAACAATTATTCCAACAATTAATAAAGTTTGCAACAGTTCACTTTCGTTCTTCCG
>NW_020641357.1:563-1000 GCF_003573695.1 Papaver somniferum
TAACAATTATTCCAACAATTAATAAAGTTTGCAACATTTCACTTTCGTTCTTTCGTTACAACGAGTTTTGTAACAATTATAACTGTTACAAACTCACAGTTTCATACCTTTTCACTCTTTTGATCATCTATTGAGCCATAGACCAATCTTTTGAGACCATGATTGATATGAGGAGCTAAACCCATCCTCTGGGGCGACAGAGGAAGCTATTCTGACAATGAAAAAGTGGCAATTTCTATTTTAAATAATTTATGCAATTTAAATTATGATTTTTTGCCTAGAACAAAAGAGTTTTTCCAATGATTTTTATTAAGCAATTGTTATTTTAATTGATGGTATATGCTTAACTTTGAGTTCTTGATATTCCATGCTTTCAACTTACAATTGCTCTTTTATAAAATCTATTTTTGCAATAATTAGAATCACTTAAAGGGGAA
>NW_020641358.1:0-294 GCF_003573695.1 Papaver somniferum
CAATGCAAAAGGAACTTCGGAAACTACTAGACGCAGGTTTCATCAAGGAAGTCAAGTACCCTACATGGATCTCCAACATGGTCGTCGTTCCTAAGAAAAATGGAGGGGTTAGGATATGCATCGATTTTAATAACCTCAACAAGGCATGTCCAAAGGACAGCTATCCCCTGCCAAGCATAGATCAGCTGGTGGAAGCCGTAGAAGGATATGAAGAACTGTCATTCATGGATGGACATTCTGGCTACAATCAAGTAGCCCTGGCAGAAGAAGATCAGCCACACACAGCGTTCTACA
>NW_020641358.1:305-556 GCF_003573695.1 Papaver somniferum
TACAATCAAGTAGCCCTGGCAAAAGAAGATCAACCACACACAGCGTTCTACACCCCGCATGGCCTTTATTGCTACACTAGAATGCCCTTCGGACTTCGAAACGCAGGGCCAACATACCAAATAATGGTCGATGCTATCTTCAGGCCATGGATTGGTAGTACCTTAGAAGTCTACGTTGACGATATGCTCGTCAAAAGTAAGCTGCGCAAAAATCACCACCAGGATCTGAGAGATATCTTCGAAGCAATGAG
>NW_020641358.1:627-1000 GCF_003573695.1 Papaver somniferum
CTATCTTCAGGCCATGGATTGGTAGTACCTTAGAAGTCTACGTTGACGATATGCTCGTCAAAAGTAAGCTGCGCAAAAATCACCACCAGGATCTGAGAGATATCTTTGAAGCAATGAGGAAACATCACATGAAAGTGAATCCAGAGAAATATACTTTCGGTGTCACCTCGGGGAAATTCCTCGGATATCTGGTAACAAAAAGGGGCATTGAGGTAGACCCAGTGAAGATTCAGGCCATAGTAGAAATGCCATCCCCGAAGAATTTAAAAGAAGTGCAGAAACTCAATGGGTCCATCGCAGCCTTGGGAAGATTTATTGCCCGATCCTCGGACAAATGCAAATATTTCTTCAATATTCTCAAAAAAGGGAGTAA
>NW_020641359.1:0-192 GCF_003573695.1 Papaver somniferum
AATAAAGATAAATAAACTAAACCCATCCATTTTCATGTTCATCATTTCCAGAAAACATAAAGTTCAACGTGAATCATTCCTCACATAAATGTCAACCTATCTATCAGCGTAAAAAGCCTCCATCTAGTGCAGTACTTAAAAAATAAATAAAACCACCACTGAAAACAAAATGGTCATCAAAAACCCTGTTTA
>NW_020641359.1:203-428 GCF_003573695.1 Papaver somniferum
ATTATGAGTCGGCCATTCATCCTCTTTAAAGAAAATGCTTATCTCATAATTCCAATTCCATTCCCCACCAGATGCCCATGTATGAATATTTTCTTTGGAAATGGGAGCCCAAAAATCTATCCGGGGCCGATCAATTCCCTCATGGATGTAGTAAAATAAAATGCGAACTCCGAACATGACCATCCCAAGTGATGGGTAAGTATTTATCCAAAATTCACTCCCAGG
>NW_020641359.1:439-637 GCF_003573695.1 Papaver somniferum
TTCTACATTTCCTCCGTTCTTTCAGCTAATTATATTTATTTTTCCAAAAGAATGCACACCTCATAAATAAATAAATTTGCAATAGTATATTGCATTTTGTAAACTCTATGAACTTGTAAATAATTATCTGATTTATTTCATGATTCCAATACCTAAATAATAAAAGAATTCATAAACATCACCTTCTTCTAAATGACA
>NW_020641359.1:648-991 GCF_003573695.1 Papaver somniferum
AGTAAGTATTTATCCAAAATTCACTCCCAGGAATATGATGCGGGGGTGGAAAATATTGATGGAACATCTCGGTGTCCAAATTGAAAGATATTATTCCAATACCTTGCTGACAACAATCTATCCAAAAAATACAACCGTGTGCGTACACACCTGAACTCCGAAAAGTATAAGTAATCTCCCATGCTATGTTCCTCTATCCCCTCTTGTCTCCTAAAGTGTGTATATAGACTTGACCATCCATGTGAATTCGAACTACCTTGTACTCATTGGTACGTTGACAGTATCTGAAACCCCCAATTACGTTGTATCGTGGATACCACGAAAGTACTTGATCCGTTGCAAT
>NW_020641360.1:0-150 GCF_003573695.1 Papaver somniferum
AGGCTCTTCCAAGACAATGCTCCTCTTAAGTTCCCAATTCCATTCTACACCGGGTGCCCGTGCATGAATATCATTATCCGAAATGGGTGCCCAAAAATCAATCCGGAGATCATAAATATCGTGAATGTTGTAAAATAAAAGGCGAACTCC
>NW_020641360.1:161-518 GCF_003573695.1 Papaver somniferum
TACAAGATCATTCCAAGTTTTGGAGTACTGAAGCCACCATTCTCATAAATATGATGCGGGGGTGGCGAATGTGACTGGAATGTCTCATTGTCCAAATTGAAAGATACTATCTGAATATTGTAATAAAAATAATGATTTATCCAAAAAATACAACCATGTGCGTACACACCTGAATCCCAAAAAGTAAAAGGAAAATATCCGATGTTCCTCCATACCCTGTTGTCTTCTAGAGTGTGTACGTCCACTTTACCGTCCACTTGAATTCGAACTACTTTGTATTCACCGGTATGTTGACAATAGCCGAACCCCCTACGACGAATCGTGGATCCCAACTAATTTGTGGCGTTGGTGTTGGAT
>NW_020641360.1:536-1000 GCF_003573695.1 Papaver somniferum
AACCCCCTACGACGAATCGTGGATCCCAACTAATTTGTGGCGTTGGTATTGGATTGCATATTTGTGGCAGATGGAGGTGCTCACCCGTTGTTGGATTCATAATATAGATAGGATCTTGTATGTCGTGGTGTGAAACATAAAAACATAACAGACCATTACAAGATCCAACGATTGGGTGTGACATGTTTTTATCATAGGATCGGATAATATTCCAGGTACCATTGGTTCCAAATAACATCTGATATAATTCTCCCATCATCGTGTAGTAATCTTCCTCCTCAATTTGTTCTATGTAGAAGAGTTGCGTAACTTTTTCTTCTGTCACTTTTTGAGTGAAACCGAAAAGGAGTCCAATTCTTTTGTCTGCAAGGACAGAATTCCACTCTTTGCATACACATTTGCTTGCCAAAATACCTTCTGTACTTGGGAGGAGGTGTAGTATCTCGGGAGTTAAATCCGGCAAC
>NW_020641361.1:0-508 GCF_003573695.1 Papaver somniferum
TTGGCGCATTACACTCGGAGGAGTTCGGCTCCTATATTGATGAGAAGATGATTGCTGTCGTGCCCCTGTATCATGACATTGCGCCGGTCTTTGATAATCTGGTAAGTGGTTTGTTTGAACTCTTCCTTTTGATGTTATCGGGCCTTACTAATCTCGTCTTGGGATGGAATTTGTAGGCGTTGAATCGGTTGAGGTTGGAGGCTGCACTCCGCCGACAAGAGATTAGAAAGTTGGAGGTTGCTCTTCAGCAGGAGAAGGAACGATCTCGTGATATGGAGATCAAACTCGCCGATGCGCAAGGTATATTGTTTACATAGTTATGTTGATTGATTTCTTCGTACCAATGTCCTGAGTCAATTATTGTTCTTCTAGCCGAAATATCTAGTATAGATCTAGACGCTTCTTCGGAGTATAGGCTTATGAAGAGAAAATGGGATATCGAGAAAGATCTTGTGGAGAATCTTCGACAACGAATTTCCAATAAGGATGGGAAGATAGACCGACAGGA
>NW_020641361.1:530-1000 GCF_003573695.1 Papaver somniferum
TGGGATATCGAGAAAGATCTTGTGGAGAATCTTCGACAACGAATTTCCAATAAGGATGGGAAGATAGATCGACAGGAAGCCGAGATCCAACAACTTCAATAGGAATTGGACAGATATCGCCTGTTTGAGTATGTCCTCAAGGAGATAGATAACTTACGGGCTCGCTTGGGCATGTTTCAAAGACTTGCTGGTGATAAAACGTTACTAGCCGATAATCTGGAGAGTCAAAATGGTTCCCTTAAGCTTCAAAATCGAGATCTTCATGAAGATCGGCGACGAATTTTGAGGGAAAAAGTTGTGGCCGAACAGTCCAACCGAGATCTTCTTGAAAGGACCAAGGGTTTCGATAAGCTGTCCAGTGACCTAGAGTGGACCCAAGCCCAGTTATCGATGCTACAATTGTCCTATAATCGTCAGAGGGCCGAGTGGAGCGATCACAAGAAATATTTCCCTTCGAATGAATTCAATGA
>NW_020641362.1:0-420 GCF_003573695.1 Papaver somniferum
TGTCTCACACAGACAAGTCTATCAAAGGATCAATTTTCTCCCACAGAAAAACCCTAAAGTTTTTGTTCCGTCTTTTGATAATAATCAAGGTGAACAGGAACCAATTGATAATACAGTCTTATATTCCCGAAGAACAGCCTAGATTAATCAATCACCTCACAACAATCTTAACTGTATGGTCGCGAAACAAGATGTTGTGGAATCACAAACAATGAGACGAAGATGTTTGTGATTACTTTTTATATCTTGCCTATCGGAGGTATCATATTTCAAGCCAATCAATCTGATTGTACTCGTACGATAGAAGATGCAAGATCATATCACACAACTATGATAAAAGTAGTATCGGTCTGGATTCACAATTCCAATGAAGTCTTTAAGTAATTAACCTGGTTTTAGAAGAAGAAAACCAAAGGTTAA
>NW_020641362.1:431-1000 GCF_003573695.1 Papaver somniferum
TTCACAATCCCAATGAAGTCTTTAAGTCGTTAACCTGGTTTTAGAAGAAGAAAACCAAAGGTTAAAGGAGAACCGACTCTAGTACGCAAACTAGTATCACACGTAAGGTGTGGGGATTAGTTTTGCACAATACTAGATGTCTCCTTTATATAGTCTTTCAAATCAGGGTTTTGCCTTGGTAACAAAGCAATCAATATTCACTGTTATATGAAAACCTGATTTAGATTCAAGCTAATATTTCTCAACCGCTAGATCAAAAACTGAGCTTGTTATACACAAATGAACTGCACGTTTCTAGGTTTGTTAACCGTACCCAAACATGTACATTATTGGTTCAACAATAGTTAACCAAAAGGTTAGCCATATGAGGATTTCATATCAACCATGTTCTTCTTCACCATAACTAGTTCAAATACCTCAAATGAACTAGTTATAGAGTTGTTCAATTGCAAGGAAATCTTATGTAACTACAAGACACAATTGAAGCAAAGATGATTTGATTCACTTGAATCGGTTCATGAACTTTCATAGCCACGGTTTGCAAACTGCATTCCTTAGTCTTTTTAAAG
>NW_020641363.1:0-384 GCF_003573695.1 Papaver somniferum
CAAGTGGGTGAGCCCAGTACAAGTAGTACCAAAGAAATCAGGTGTGACGGTGGTGGAGAATGATAAGAACGAACTTGTCCCAACTCGTGTGCAAACCGGTTGGAGGGTTTGTATTGATTACAGGAAATTGAATGCCACCACTAGGAAGGATCATTTTCCATTGCCTTTTATTGATCAAATGCTTGAACGTTTAGCTGGACATTCTTATCGTTGCTTCCTTGATGGTTATTCAGGTTACAATCATATTATGATAGCGCTGGAGGATCAAGAGAAAACCACTTTCACTTGTCCTTTCGGTACTTTTGCTTATAGAAGGATGCCTTTTGGCTTGTGCAATGCTCCAGCTACCTTTCAAAGGTGTATGGTAAGTATCTTCTCAGAATA
>NW_020641364.1:0-592 GCF_003573695.1 Papaver somniferum
ATTTCTCCCCCTTTTTATCAATAAAATTGGCAAAGGTACAAGAACGGGATCATAATGAAATTTCCGTAAGAGACATTTCATGACTAAAAAGAAAGAACACACGTCATCTTATTTAGATGCAATCATATAGCCGAAGCTAATAGCATTCATCAAGGAGTTTAAAGATACAAGATAACCCCTCTAAAATTCCACAGCTGCACACCCCTCAAGATATGACCATTAAGCACAAATTCAAAAGAACTCTCCCCCATTTTATGTCATTCCCGAGAAAACAACAACGAGCGACCTTAATTTCAAAAGAAAAAAAAAAATTTATTGGACACTAAAACCATAAGAATGATTTTTCCAAAAACTCAATCAAATTAATCACAAGTAAACCCATGATTAATTTAATCGGAATACGCAACCAAATTAAACACAAAAAGTGATCAATATAATTGATTATGCTGAACATAAGTAAACTTACGGAGCTACGACTAAGTTTAACCATAAGGAATGATTAGCTTAACCATTCATATACTCAACACAAGAAAAACTTATGGAGTAATAACTAAATAACCAAACAAGATGATTAATTTAGCATATAATGCTC
>NW_020641364.1:603-1000 GCF_003573695.1 Papaver somniferum
TCAACACAAGAAAAACTTATGGAGTAATAACTAAATAACCAAACAAGATGATTAATTTAGTTCATAATGCTCGACATATAGTACCTTACAGAGCAACAACAAAGCCAATCAAAAATAATCAACTTGGTTGTTTAGTGCTCAACATAAGACACATTACGGAGCCTCACAGTATTACATAAAATATGGATCAGTAAAGATCAATTCTGTGGAATACACAAGGATTCATTCTATCTTCCATCACTATTCGCATAACGACATTCAATAGACATAATCCTTGCAAACAAAAGATTTTAACCTATCTTCCGTCAAGGATTGACAATATAGGCTTAACTTTTGTATTTGTCAAAAGTCCGTTCATTCTTTAACCAATACATGAATATCGATCACAAACGACTTT
>NW_020641365.1:0-405 GCF_003573695.1 Papaver somniferum
GAATTCAACAACACAATAACCTGTATACATTCAATCCATAAATGTCGTTGTTGACATTATAATAACAAAGCTAATACTCCCCCTAAAGGTAAGGTCGGTAGATTTTCAATCCGCACGTCTTTGTTATTCCCTTTGTAATGATATGTTACTCCCCCTTAGTCTATGCTTTCACTCTTTCGTTAGATAAATGTTTAAGCACCAATTTTCTTTTCCTTAGTGATACCAATCAATATAAAATCAATACCAGTATCACTTGTTTACTCCATATATTTCTTCCCCTTTTTGTCAGAAAATGACAAACAAACGAAAAAATAAAGGACAACACGAAAAGAATCTTACAAATCTCAAAAATATACTTGCAAACCTATAGAGTTAAGCACGAGGGTTTCACACACCGTTTTTGAT
>NW_020641365.1:605-1000 GCF_003573695.1 Papaver somniferum
TAATTTTCATACTTCCGAAAATGTAATATTCCTAAAGATACGAATATATCAAATATTTTCAAATACTAGATTTTATTTCCATAATCTACACATAAGTGCAAGGTGAGAAATTTTCGTAAAGTATTCTGCAAGGGCATGCAATTCTGTCTTTGATTGAACACAAAAGTGTGTCAATGCTTCGATTCACTGATCTTTCTTAAGCATATTCTCTCTTTCCTTCTTGCTAATCCAATCTCTCTTTTTGATTTTGCTCTTAATATCAAGAGAAGATGCATACTTAATCTTAAGTTGATCTTTCTGATCTAGCATTTTACAAAGAGAAGATGTTGGATCCAGACTCATGGTTCGGACAAGGAATGACCAAAGAATGAGAAGGATATTTTTATAATTTTCAT
>NW_020641366.1:0-402 GCF_003573695.1 Papaver somniferum
CATGGTCGTCCGGCCAGTGACCACGATCTCATAATTTTATATTATTTTTCATGATTTTAGGAAAATATCATGAAATCAAGGAGTTTGTTGAAATTAAGGAGTTTCCTTGAAGTGAAGGAGTTTCCATGGGATCAAGGAAACAAATAATATTAAAATAATAAAATAAGCGCGTGTGGGATCGACTTTGAGCCGGCTAGGGCCCGGTCCCGTGCGTTTCCCTAATTTTATGTAATTTTTGTGTATTATTTCCATGATTTGAAGGAATTTTCATAATTTGAGAGAAATACCATGAAATCAAGGAATTTCATGGGATCAAGGAAACTTAAAATAATAATAATAAAATAAAGGGACGTGTGGGACCGGCTAGGGCATGGCCGGCCGGCTGGGGCCCGGTCCCACGAG
>NW_020641366.1:413-1000 GCF_003573695.1 Papaver somniferum
TAAGAAACTTAAAATAATAATAATAATAAAATAAAGGGACGTGTGGGGCCGGCTAGGGCATGGCCGGCCGGCTGGGGCCCGGTCCCACGAGTTTCCCTAATTTTATATTATATTTTTCATGGTTTTATGAAAATACCATGAGATTAAGGAGTTTTCATGAGATTAGGAAAATATTAATAAAATAATAAGGAACCATGAGGTGTGGGGCCGTCCGGGATCAAGGCATGGCCGTTTGGCCAATAAACACGGCCCCACAGCATTTTTCCCAATTTTATATTATTTCCTTGGTGCGATGGAAACACCATGAAACTGAGGAGTTTCCTCAAAACGAAGGATATTTGTTCAAATGAAAGGATTTTTATAAGATCAAGGAAAATAAAAAAAAATATGATAAAATATAAAACTGGCATGGGACTAGCCACGACACGGCCGGCCGGCTAGTGGGCCCAGTCCCCCAGCGCCTCGGTCAATATTTTATTATTTATTATTTTCTTTCCTATTTTGCATAGGTTCATCGTTTCGTCGTATTTTGAAATACTCGTTCGTGCGTTCAGGTGATTGTTAGTGCATCATCGTCGAATACACTT
>NW_020641367.1:0-339 GCF_003573695.1 Papaver somniferum
AGAATGTCTCAATGATTGAAATGAGAGTTTAGATTACATAACCATGTATTCCTTGAACCGAAGTTTTCGAACTTTGTTGATCAAGAGAAATCGGGAGGATTGTGGAATTGGCTTGCCAAGTCCGCGAACCCAGTCCGCAGACTCAGTCCGTGAACTGTCGGAAGTTCTCGACCGAGAATTTTTGCTGGATCTTCCAAAACTCGTTTGTGTGCTAAGTCCGCGAACTCAGTCCACAAACCCAGTCCGCGAACCGGCGGAAGTTCTCTTTCCGAGAATTTCTGATGAGTTTGGAAAACTCAGCCGATTAACTTAAGTCCGCGAACTTGTTTGTGAACTTAA
>NW_020641367.1:350-562 GCF_003573695.1 Papaver somniferum
TGAGTTTGGAAAACTCAACCGATTAACTTAAGTCCGCGAACTTGTTTGTGAACTTAAGAGGTTATGATCTAAAGATGTTCTCTGAACATGAAACATTAAATTACTAAGGAATGCTTTATGCAAACCGTGGATATAATGTTCATGAGCCGATTCAATCGAATCGAATCATCTTTGTTTCAAATGTGTCTTATGTAGTTACATAAGATCTCATA
>NW_020641367.1:762-979 GCF_003573695.1 Papaver somniferum
GTCTGTGTGATACTAGTGCGCTCGCTAGAGTCGATTCTCCTTTAACCTTTGGTTTTCTTCTCTAAAACCAGGTTAACGACTTAAAGACTTCATTGGGATTGTGAATCCAGACCGATACTACTTTTATTGTAGTTGTGTGATATGATCTTGCATATTTTATCGTACGAGTACAATCGATTGATTGGCTTGAGATCGTGAGAGTTCTCCGATAGGAAAG
>NW_020641368.1:0-214 GCF_003573695.1 Papaver somniferum
CCACGCCAGTTTTATATTTTTAATGCATTTTTATTATTTTCCATGATTTGATGAAAATCCTCTCATTTTATCAAATCTCCTTCGTCTCGAGGAAACTCCTCGGTTTCATGGTACTTCCATAAATCCATAAAAAAATAATATAAAATTAAGGAAAGGAGTGTGGGACGTGACCATTGGCCAACCGGCCCCACACCCACGGTTCCTTATTATTTTT
>NW_020641368.1:288-549 GCF_003573695.1 Papaver somniferum
TTATTATTTTATTATTATTATTATTTCTCTAATTTCATGAAAAAAACTCCTTGATTTCATGGTATTTTTGCATAAATCATCAAATAATAATAAAATAAAATAAATTATGAAAACTTGTGGGACCGGGCCTTGGCTGGCCGGCCATGCTCTAGCCGGTCCCACACGCCCCTTTGTTTTATTATTTTATTATTAGTTTTCCTTGAATTCATCAAATTCCTTGATTTCATGGTATTTCTCTCAAATTAGGAAAAATTCCCTCAA
>NW_020641368.1:604-834 GCF_003573695.1 Papaver somniferum
CTTCCTTGAACTCATGAAAACTCCTTCAATTCATGGAAACTCCCTAAATTCATCAAATTTCTCAAAATTCATGAATTTTTCATAAAATCATTATAAAATTAGGGAAACTCGTGGGACCGGGCCCTAGCTGGACGGACATGCCTTCCACGGTCCCACACGCCTTATTTTATTATTTTAATATTTTTTGCTTCCCTGAACTCATGAAAACTCCTTCAATTCATGGAAACTCC
>NW_020641369.1:0-370 GCF_003573695.1 Papaver somniferum
TATAGATCTTCATTGATCCATCTTTTTGTATTATCGTAAGGCTCCGTGATGTGTCTTATGTTGAGAACGATACAACTAAGTTGATTATTCTTGATTAGATTGGTTGGTTGTTCCGTGAGGTACGTTATGTTGAGTATTTAGAACTAAATTAATCATCTCCTTGGTTATTTAGTTATTACTCCACAAGTTCCCTTGTGTTGAGTACATGAATGGTGGGCCCGGGAAAGCGTATGAAATTGAAGCGAAATGAAACGGGCCTACAGTAATACCGCAAGTGCACGGTCGTCAGATGTAGCTCGTGCAAGTACGGGTCGATCCACAGAGACTGGGGGTGTTTTGTAGTTTCTAGCTATTTTGGGCTCTAAAATTG
>NW_020641369.1:570-941 GCF_003573695.1 Papaver somniferum
CGATTAAGCCAATCACTCTCTTGTATGATTAACTTAGTCGTTGCTCCGTAAGTTTACTTATGTTGAGCACAATGAATTAAATTGATCACTTTTGTGGTTAATTTGATTATGTATTCCGATTGAATTATTCATGGGTTTACTTATGAATAATTTGATTGAGTGTTGGATATAAAAATCATTCTCATGGTTTAGGTGTCCAATAAAATCCTTCGTTTCTCTTGAAATTAAGGTCGCTCGTTGTTGTTCCCTTGGGAATGACATCTAATGGGGGAGAGTTCTTTTGAACTTGTGCTTAATGGTCATATCTTGAGGGGTGTGCGGCTGTGGAATTTTAGAGGGGTTATCTTGTATCTTTAAACTCCTTGATGAAT
>NW_020641370.1:0-463 GCF_003573695.1 Papaver somniferum
GCATTCCTTACGTCTCTGATCCCAGCAGGATACTACGCACTTGATTCCCTTAGCTGATCTCACCCACAACCAAGACTTGCTACGACCCAAAGTCGAAGACTTGATAAAAAAATCTGTCTTACACAGAAAAGTCTATAGATTGAATAAATTTGTCTCCCACAGAAATACCCAAGAGTTTTTGTTCCGTATTTTGATAAATCAAGGTGAACAAGAACAAATTGATAAACCAGACTTATATTCCCGAAGAACGGCCTAGTATTATCAATCACCTCACAATAATCTAAATCGTATAATGGCGAAACTAGATATTGTGGAATCACAAATGATGAGACGAAGGTGTTTGTGATTACTTTTTATCTTGTCTATCGGAGATTAAATCTCGAGCAAATCTTAGAGAAGGTAGTACTCAAACGATAGAATCGGGCAAGATCAGAACATGCAACTACAACGAAAATAGTTGGGT
>NW_020641370.1:474-1000 GCF_003573695.1 Papaver somniferum
GAGAAGGTAGTACTCAAACGATAGAATCGGGCAAGATCAGAACATGCAACTACAACGAAAATAGTTGGGTCTGGCTTCAAAATCCCAATGAAGTCTTTGAAGTCGTTAACCTACAGGGTCTCGATAGAAACCTAAGGTTAAAGGAGAATCGACTCTAGTTTATGCAACTAGTAACACACAGGAGGTGTGGGGATTAGGTTTCCCAGTTGCTAGAGTTCTCCTTTATATAGTTTTCAAATCGGGGTTTGCAATCCAAGTTACCTTGGTAACAAATCATTCAATATTCACCATTAGATGAAAATCCTGATTCAACCAAGCTAATATCTTTAAACTGTTAGATCGAACTAAGTTTGTTACACACCTCCTCTGTGTTATTTTTTTTGCGCATTATATTGTTTATCTTTATAATTGAAATATCACTGGTTGTGCGAAAATATCAATCAATTAGAATATCCAACCTTTGGTTGTTGATTTATATTGATTGACACTTGGATATTGGTCTTTGGTACCATTCAAGTTTATCTCT
>NW_020641371.1:0-374 GCF_003573695.1 Papaver somniferum
AACTGTGAAACACCTCCTACTCATTCACAATTCTCGTAAAGTCCGGACAGCTAGCTAGATTTCGACCTTGGTTCTTAGCCTGAGAAACTATCTCTTGGTGATTAGTAGTCATAACATCCGACCTTTCTCTACACATGTGTAGATACACTTTACACTCTTATCACAAGTATTTTTTTGTTATCAATGCTAGGATTGTGCCTTAGATAGCTAGATTGACATCTTCATTTTGCTGTGAGCTTCTACTGTCTTGCACATGTCACATTTCATGGAATATGAGCTTATATTTTGTCCTAGAACTTTGTAGGTACGTTCTAAGCAAACCTTCACGAGACTTCACTCGTCCACTAGGGACACTTAGTGGTTTAAAAGGCTTA
>NW_020641371.1:574-1000 GCF_003573695.1 Papaver somniferum
GCATACCCAAGGTCCAAAACCCTTACCCAAACCCATTTCCAATATCCATACCCGCCTTCATCTTCAGCCGTCAGATTGGATCATCTCAGCATCCTACGGTCGTTTCATTATAGTGCATCAAAATCTGAAGCTTCTGTCTAACACTATAGCACCTAACTCCATCTTGGACCGTCAGTTTTGATGTATCTCAGATCCAACGGTCGTTCCACACCCATCTCCATCGCGCCGTTGGATCATTCCTTCATCTTTTCATCCAACATCTTCCCTTTGCTAAACATCAAAATTTGATGAGCCCGCTCAACACCATAATCTAAAAAGCCTATACCCAAAACAAACACCACCTAACCCTAAAAAAAACTATCGGGCTCTTCCTTCTTCTTCCCCTCTTCTTCACTGCCTCCTCCATGTCCGCCAACACCAACTCCA
>NW_020641372.1:0-425 GCF_003573695.1 Papaver somniferum
GTCCAGATTGAATACACACTGTATTAAGCCGCTACAGACACTATCCTACTGCAAACTAACTTCGGACTGGACTATAGTTGAACCCCAATCAGTCTCCCACCGATCCAAGGTACAGTTGTACTCCTACGCCTCTGATCCCAGCAGGATACTGCGCACTTGATTCCCTTAGATGATCTCACCCACAACCAAGAGTTGTTGTAACCCAAAATCACAGACTTGATAATAAACAGATCTGTCTCACACAGAAAAGTCTATAAAAGGATTAATCTGTCTCCCACAGATAAACCCTAGGTTTTGTTCCGTCTTTAGATATAAAATCAAGGTAACAGGAAACCAATTGATATTCTGGTCTTATATTCCCGAAAAACAGCCTAGATTAATCAATCACCTCTCTACAATCCTTCCTAACTATACAAGCAGATTGT
>NW_020641372.1:485-1000 GCF_003573695.1 Papaver somniferum
CCTAGATTAATCAATCACCTCTCTACAATCCTTCCTGACTACACAAGCGGATTGTCGAGGAATCACAAACAGTGAGACGAAGATGTTTGTGACTTCTTTATCTTGCCTATCGGAGAACTCTCACGATCTCAAGCCAATCAATCGATTGTACTCGTACGGTAGAAGATGCAAGATCAGATCACACAACTATGATAAAGTAGTATCGGTCTGGATTCACAATCCCAATGAAGTCTTTAAGTCGTTAACCTTATTTTAGTGAAGAAAATCAAAGGTTAATGGAGATCGACTCTAGCAGGCACCCTAGTAGCACACAGACGTGTGGGGATTAGTTTTGCACAATGCTAGATGTCTCCTTTATATAGCCTTAAAACCAAGGTTTTTCCTTAGTTACAAAGCAATCCTTATTCACCGTTAGATGAAAACCTGATTTAGATTCAAGCTAATATTTCTCAACCGTTAGATCGAAAACTTAGCTTGTCACACACACTTGGGTAGACGTTTACTGGGTTCGTGAA
>NW_020641373.1:0-379 GCF_003573695.1 Papaver somniferum
ATCTCAAAAAACTCTGCTGAGATTATTGATTTTCAGGATCATGATCAGCTTATTAATTAATTTGAAAAGTCTCTTGATCGAGAACATGAACTTTATAGCATCATTGAGTCCTTCTCTAAGAATATTGATAAACTTCTCCAAGAGACTACTCTACAGCGTGAAAAGATTAGTGTACTTGAGGATATTGTTAAGGAAGACTCAATTAGAGAGAAACGTTTGATCGAGACGCATTCATCAGAGATTTACAGGCTTCGTGTCGAAAAAGATAAACTAGAAGCATCCCTTACTCTAGCCGATGAACAGTGCAGATCCTTGGAAAAGGAAAACTCTGTCTTGAGGAGAAATTCTTCTGTACAAACTAATTCTCATGGATTGCAGT
>NW_020641373.1:390-607 GCF_003573695.1 Papaver somniferum
TTCATCTAACAGTGAATATTGGATGCTTTGTTACCAAGCTAACATTGATTGCAAACCCTGATTTGAAAGACTATATAAGGGAGAACTCTAGCAACTAGGAAACCTAATCCCCACACCTTCTGTGTGATACTAGTTGTGCTAAGCTAGAGTCGATTCTCCTTTAACCTTTGGTTTCTTCTTCTAAACCAGGTTAACGACTTAAAGACTTCATTGGGAT
>NW_020641373.1:618-1000 GCF_003573695.1 Papaver somniferum
GGAATACCTCAAAGGATTACTCCTTAGCTGATTCTTCCGAATCCCGAGGTAAGAAGATTGGTTCATCTCGTGATGACATATCTCTCTCTGATGAGACACTGGGCACTATGTCAAAAGCTGAAATGAAGGTCACCAGAATCTCAAAAAACTCTGCTGAGATTATTGATTTTCAGGATCATGATCAGCTTATTAATTAATTTGAAAAGTCTCTTGATCGAGAACATGAACTTTATAGCATCATTGAGTCCTTCTCTAAGAATATTGATAAACTTCTCCAAGAGACTACTCTACAGCGTGAAAAGATTAGTGTACTTGAGGATATTGTTAAGGAAGACTCAATTAGAGAGAAACGTTTGATCGAGACGCATTCATCAGAGATTTA
>NW_020641374.1:0-262 GCF_003573695.1 Papaver somniferum
AAAAAAAAAAAAAAAAAAAAAACGATGTATATTTTCAGAAAAATACAAAAAAATCAAGTATTTATCAATTCCATCATCTCTTGTTCCAAAAATAAAAGAGAGTAGTCAATGTAAATGAGAGTCATGTAAATAGTCATTTGTTGTTTCATTGTAATAAGCAAGGAGGGTGTATGCCATTGATGTACAACGCGAGTAATTGTGAAATACCTCCAACTCATTCACAATTCTCGTAAAGTCCGGACAGCTAGCTAGATTTCGACCT
>NW_020641375.1:0-792 GCF_003573695.1 Papaver somniferum
AAAACTCTAAAAACCTCTGAAAAAGCTTTAAGTTAATTATATTTCGTAGAACTATTATCTACTTGCCAAGGGATTCGTTAAAGCTAACTGAAAATAACTTAATTCTTTATAAAGCGTGATACTAACAAAATTCCCTACAATAATGAAGATTATCTTTGAATGTTTCCTAAAAACCGTAAAGATCCTTGAAAGAGCTCTGACAAAATCTAAAAAGCTCAGGAAGACTCCAAAAAGATTAAATTTAGTTATACTGTTTACCACCGTGATCTACAAGATTGGAGATTCGTTAAACAATGATAATAAAAATCCCTATAATAGTGAAGATCAACTTTGAATGTTCTCTAAAAGGCCTTGAAAACTCTAAAAAACCCTGAAAACTCTAAAAAGCCCTAAAATATCTAAAGAGCTCTGAAAAACTCTAAAAACCTCTGAAAAAGCTTTAAGTTAATTATATTTAGTAGCACTAGTATCTACTGGCCAGGGTATTCGTTAAAGCCAACAGAAAGTAACTTAATTCTTTATAAAGAATGATACTAAAAAAATTACTGCAATAATGAAGATTATCATTTACAGTTTCCTAAAATCCCTAAAGATCCCTGAAAGAGCTCTGAGAAACTCTAAACAGCTCAGGAAGACTCCAAAAAGCTTTGATAAGCTTAAATTTAATTATATTCTGTAGCACTGGGATCTACAAGCTAGGAGATTTGTTAAAGAAACATAATAACAAATACCTACAATAGTGAAGATCAACTTTGGATGTTCTCTAAAAAGCCTTGAAAACTCTAAAAAACC
>NW_020641376.1:0-631 GCF_003573695.1 Papaver somniferum
GTTTGTGATTCCTCGACAATCCGCTTGTGTAGTCAGGAAGAATTGTAGAGAGGTGATTGATTAATCTAGGTTGTTCTTCGGGAATATAAGACCGGATTATCAATTGGTTCCTGTTCACCTTGAATTTATATCAAAAGACGGAACAAAACCTAGGGTTTATCTGTGGGAGACAGATTTATCTTTTTATAGACTTTTATCTGTGAGACAAATTTGTTTATTATCAAGTCTGTGATTTTGGGTTGCAGCAACTCTTGGTTGTGGGTGAGATCAGCTAAGGGAATCAAGTGCGCATTATCCTGTTGGGATCAGAGGCGTAGGAGTACAACTATACCTTGAATTAGTGGGAGACTGATTGGGGTTCAACTATAGTCCAGTCCGAAGTTAGTTTGCAGAAGTCTAGTGTCTATAGCGGCTTAATACAGTGTGTATTCAATCTGGACTAGTCCCGGGGGTTTTCTGCATTTGCGGTTTCCTCGTTAACAAAATTTCTGGTGTTTGTGTTATTTATTTTCCGCATTATATTTTATATAATTGAAATAATACAGGTTGTGCGTTCGTGATCATCAATTGGAAATCCAACCTTTTATTTTTGATTGATATTGATTGATCCTTGGACATTGGTCTTTGGTAC
>NW_020641376.1:642-1000 GCF_003573695.1 Papaver somniferum
AAATCCAACCTTTGGTTGTTGATTGATATTGATTGATCCTTGGACACTGGTCTTTGGTACCGTCCAAGTATTCCTTGTATTTGATAAAGACTCGCTATTGTTTTTAGCTTGAGTAAAAATCAAATCAAGAGAGAGATATTAACTCCTTGAGATAATTTTATCTAAATTGAGTCTGACTGTCTAGTTGATTCTCTAGCAAAGTATTTCGGAGTTAGTCCATATAGATTTCTAAGAGAAATATTGGGTGGTGTTGTTAGACCCCCGCTTTTTCAATTGGTATCAGAGTAGGCAAACACGTTTAAGACCTAACAAGTCTGTGTTTGTAGCGATCTGACTCTATGGATTACAAAGTCTCAAT
>NW_020641377.1:0-439 GCF_003573695.1 Papaver somniferum
GAATCAGTTACGGTCAGGTAAAAACTAAGAACTCTTAACCGTAAAATTAGTTAAAACTTAGGTTTTTATTTACGATTAAGTTCGAACATCAAAAAACTAACCGTAAATATTCATGTAGTTATATACCGTAGATACTTACGGCTTGGTTTGATTTACAATAGCTAACCGTAAGTATTCTTGTGCCTATTTTCTTGTTAAGATTTGAATAATTACTTGGAATTTACGGTATAGTTAAGGATTAAATCAATAATTAGTTAGAATTTTAGATGATAAGAGAGACTTTCAAGGAATTAAGTTACTTTTCACCGTTGGATGGGAAATATTGAAGTTAAATACAAGTACCCCACTTTCCATAAAGTAGGAATTACCTGTAGGTACTATTCTAGTGTTCTTAGTTAGTGGAAGGTCCACCCACTAAAGCCCAGTAACGGTAGGTCCA
>NW_020641377.1:450-1000 GCF_003573695.1 Papaver somniferum
TAGTGTTCTTAGTTAGTGGCAGGTCCACCCACTAAAGCCCAGTAACGGTAGGTCCATAATTAAAAGAAAAGAGAAAAATTGACCTAATTTTTTAAGCCCAGGTCCTGCACACGTGTGTAAATATTACGTGCATTTTTAGAATTTCCAAAATAGCCTTTACTATATATAACAAAAACATAAGCCAATTTCTCTCCATATTCTTTTTCTTCTCAGATTCAGTTTCTCTCTCTCTCCCCCTCTCCCTCTCCTCTTCTCTACTGATGCGGGAAATCTTGTTTTTTCTTCATTCATTTTCTTCATTCTTTAATTTCTAGTTTTTTGTATTAGGATAAAGCTTGAAAACGAAGATTTATAGAACATCTTGATCGATTCAAGAACCCAAATCGATTCTAGCCTTTGGTAAGTTGATTTTCCTTATTAATCTTCTTCTCGTAATGTTTATTCGAAGGTTTCAAGATCTAATCATTAATTAGTTGATGTTTGATTATGTTTTCCAATTTGCACGCATGATTAATCAAGTGTTCCTTCATTTTCATGAAAATAATCCAGA
>NW_020641378.1:0-412 GCF_003573695.1 Papaver somniferum
CTCGCAGACGCTTTTGCTTTCATCTCAAGCATGATGACAGATCCAACTGCGAGATGCATAAAAATACAAACACTTCTGTCACCATCAATAAATAAAGAAGAGGAAGATGTGGATGTGATGATAATAGATAATGAAAAAGAAGAACAAATAAACAATGTCGCAGACTGGAGAACGGAACTTCACGCATATTTGGCGAAAGGAGAAACACCAAGAAATAGATTGGAAACACACAAGTTAAAAATCCGAGCAACGAATTTTGAATTAAGAGATGGGTTGTTATACCGAAAATCATTTAGTGGACCATCACTCAGATGTTTGACACGAGAGGAAGGAGAAAAGGTGCTGAAAATGTTACATAGTGGAGATGCTGGCAATCATAGTGGAGGAAGATCTTTGGCACATAGAGCAAAAA
>NW_020641378.1:612-900 GCF_003573695.1 Papaver somniferum
CCAACAGAAGTTGTTATTCCGACAACAAAAAGAGAAGCTTGGGAGAAAAATCTTAGTGCGGGCATAATTTTAAACAAACTTGATGAATTAGAAGAAAGAAGAGAAAAAGCTTTACAACATACGGAGAATTATCAGCGAAGATTAGCTCGAGAATATAATAAACGTGTCAAAATATGTGAATTTCAACCAGGAGATTTAGTTCTGCGAGAAACACCAATATATCAGAGAGAAAATGATGGAAAATTAGCGAAAAAATGGGATGGACCTTAGATCATTAAGGAGATAGTT
>NW_020641379.1:0-401 GCF_003573695.1 Papaver somniferum
TCCAAAACCGAAAGAAGATGAGGATGATGAAGCTGAAGATTCATGGGCAATTAATAGGATTCTAATCGATACTGGAAGCTCTGTGAACATCTTATTTTATCATACTTATAAAACCATGGGTGGAAGAGATGATGATCTTATACCATCAACATATAAGATATATGGTTTTAATGGTACTGCTAACAAGCCTAAAGGGGAGGTTACTATGCGAATTCCATTGAAGGGAATATCTTCTGAAATCTTATTCTGTGTCGTTGATGTAGAATCACCCTACAATGCATTAATTGGTCGACCTTGGCTACATGGGATTCTAGGTGTAGCTTCAACTTTCCACCAGTGCATCAAATTCCCTCACCCAAGTGGTGTAAGAATCATAAAGGGAGATTGGGTTGAAGGAAAGA
>NW_020641379.1:601-776 GCF_003573695.1 Papaver somniferum
CCTCACCCCAGTGGTGTAGGAATCATAAAGGGAGATTGGGTTGAAGGAAAGAGGTGTTATGAAACTGAGATAGAATCTTGCGAAGGAAGAGCAAACAAGAAGGAAAACTGGCGACACAAAATCAAAGATACACAAAGAAGTGAGAGGTTGATGGTGGATGTAATCGAAATGAAAG
>NW_020641379.1:854-1000 GCF_003573695.1 Papaver somniferum
TAATGCTAGCTCAGAATAAAAATGATGAACATACCACTACTAAGGAAGCAGTAGCAGAAAATAATAAAGAAGCAGAGGATGACAAAGGTAATAAAAACAAGAAATGTATGAATGATTAAGTTGTTGCGAAACTCTCGCAATAAGCA
>NW_020641380.1:0-376 GCF_003573695.1 Papaver somniferum
CAGGTAAAGCAGCAACAGGTCCTTGGCAAGCAACAGGTCAGTTGGAGAAGGCACCTGTTACTCAACAGAGTTATCAGTTAAGAGCAAGCTACAAAGAACAGGAAAATTACACTAGATGCTACACTAAATGCTCATGCAGGAATGCAATGCAAAGATGAATATGCAAGTTATGATGCAGGAATGTAAGCAAGAAAACAACTTCAACACAGCACCAGTCCCCGGCAGCGGGCGCCAAAAACTTGGTAGGCTTTTAAAAGTGTAAAATAAGAGCAAGAAAGAAGCCTACTTGTTATACCTGCAAGTGCACATGGTCTGTTGTAGTAGATGTGTGCAAGTCAGGGTCGAACCACAGAGACTAGGTGTGTGTGATTGAAGG
>NW_020641380.1:576-1000 GCF_003573695.1 Papaver somniferum
GAGATAGAGGTGAGAGAGATAGAGTCTAGAGTGATGTTTATGGGGGAATGGTTGTGTGGTTGGAGAGGCTCGAGATGGTGAAGAGGTACAGGAGCTCGAGAAGGAGAAATTGCAGGGCTCTACAATGGTCGGGGAGAACGATAGTTTTGGGGAAAGGAAGTGTTTGGCTGAAGGTGAAGATATTTGATGTTGTGGTGTTGGGCAGATATATCGGATTCGATGATCAGCGAATGAAAGACGTTGGATGATCACATCTGGATTAAATCGAACGGCACGATGGAAACAGGCATGGATCAACTGTTGGATGTGTGATACATCAAAACTGACGGCTTAGATTGGAGTTAGGTACTGTGATGTTTGACAGGAACTTGAGAGTTTGATGCACGATGATGAGGCGATCGTTGGATGACAAGATGGATCCAAT
>NW_020641381.1:0-450 GCF_003573695.1 Papaver somniferum
TAGAATCTGGTAGTCGAGCGCTTCCGTATCCAGTGGCAGTAGGAATCCGGGGGATAGCAGAGCTTATTGCTATTCTACGGTTGGTAACAATATAAGTTCAACAAGAAATAAATTTGCATTTAATTAGGCTTCGGTTCAGTGACGGCGAATGATTTCCTAATCATCTCTCTCCTTATTAATTTAGACCAATATTTATTATTTTCGTTTTATTAGTTAGTTTGATTAAAATCTAAAAACCTCCCTTTCAGTTACTTTTTAAACAACTAGAAACTCCCTGCTCTTCGTGGGAACGAACTCCTTGCCATTATATTACCAGTTAATTGTGTGGAAAGAAGTAATTAATTTGGTGCGCAGACGACGCGACCCAGTAACGCATGCCAGATTTCCTTAAAGATTGTTTAGAGATTATTATGGAGAAAACCTTTGGATTCTCATGATAATTCTTCTTCA
>NW_020641381.1:461-1000 GCF_003573695.1 Papaver somniferum
TAACCACCAAATTCAGTTTTTGTTTTGGAATATGAAAAGACGAGGGTACCCAAATACACCACAATCTTTTGTTTCAACCTATAAGTCCTCTACCGAACGTGATCGTCTATGGGCAGAGTGGAGACAATACGATAATTCGGTTCACACTTCGTGTGATTGACTATGGATACAAGATCGAGACAATACGACAACAGAGTGTGTCCTTGATAATAGGTTCAGTAATAACCAAACTCTATAGGATCACTATCAAATATTACGGAGTTAACGTACAAGTGTAATTTACTTTTAATTATAAAAAAATAATTATAATTGCGGAATAAAAAAGTAGATGACACAGCAAGATTTTGTTAACGAAGAAACCGCAAATGCAAAAAAACCCCGGGACCTAGTCCATTTTTGAAGAATCTCAGAATTAAGCCGTTATACAAAATCTAATACCAACTTCGTATAGTTGAGACCAAGCAGACTAACCCTAGCTACTTAGTTCCCTCGGTATCCCTTCGACTCCGACTTCTAGAGTCACGCACGTGAATAGAAAG
>NW_020641382.1:0-489 GCF_003573695.1 Papaver somniferum
TAAGCGGGCATCTGCCTAATTGCTTCTAATAACGGAATGTTGATGTTCACCTGCTTAAATGTTTCCATTATCTCGTTGAAAGTCGACTCCTTCTTTGTTGGGGCTAACAAATGTGGATATGGGGCTCTAGGCACATAGGTAGACCTATCAGGAATTTCTTGGGAATCCTTAGAGACTGTTTCAGTTTCCTCAGCTACATGTTCCTCCTCTTGGGAAGTAGAAGGTGTAGCTACAGTATGTTCACTAGTCATGCCTACCTTATTGTCTATTGTTTTACCGCTCCTAAGGGTTTTTATTGATTTCACATGGTTTGATGATTCCTCACCAACTAAAGATATTTTATGGACCCCCCTAGGATTAGGTTGTGGTTGACTAGGAAACTTTCCTTTTTCTCTCAAAGTCTCATTTATCTGACTAACCTGATTTTTTAACTCGGAAATGGCCTGGGAGTTAGCATAACCTATGTTTTTACTTTCTTCTATCCCTTGC
>NW_020641382.1:500-1000 GCF_003573695.1 Papaver somniferum
CTGACTAACCTGATTTTTTAACTCGGAAATGGCCTGGGAGTTAGCATAACCTATGTTTTTACTTTCTTCTATCCCTTACGCAACCAGATAGTTGATCTTTTCAGAGATTTTAATAAACGAGGCGAGAGTTTCTTCTAAACTCGAGATCTTTTTATCTGAAGGGTTCTGAGTTTGTGCTAGTTCTGAAGGATTCTTATGATAGCCAAAACCTGGGGGAACCTGAGAGTTACTAGACTGACCTTGATTATGGCCCTTGGACCAAGAAAGGTTTGGGTGGTTTCTCCAACCAGGGTTATAGGTTTCTGAATATGGGTCAAACTTCTGCCGGTTTTCAAATATAATGTTATTATAAAGAGCATTGGCTTGCTCTTCAACCATCTGGCCCTCCCAAAAAAGGCTCCATTTTACCACTACTACCACTAGAATGACCTAATTCTAAGGATTCTAACCTTTTGGCTATACAGCTATTTTAGCATCTGACTCATAATATCCTTCTATCC
>NW_020641383.1:0-506 GCF_003573695.1 Papaver somniferum
AAACTCTTTGAAATACTTTTTATCTAGATTGAGTCTGACTGTCTAGTTGATTCTCTAGAAAGTATATTGAAGTTTGTCCATACAAATTGCTAAGTGAAATATTGGGTGTGGTTGTTGTACCCCTGCTTTTTCAATTGGTATCAGAGCAGGAAAACACGTTCAAGACCTTACAAGTCTGTGTTTGTAGCGATCTGACTCTATGGACAATAGTGCTATCTCAATAAATGCACCACCAGATCCAGGGATTTCAGAATTCTCTTCCATGACGGATTTAATAAAATCTATAGAAGAAATTCTATCTAAACCTCCACCAGGTTTAAAATCCCTTGAAGTGTTTTCAGGGCTTGAAAAGAAGCTTGAGAGCTTATCTCTTGATGTTGAGTTATACCTCCAGAAAGAGCAAGAATCTCTTGACAGGCTAAATCAAGTTATGATGAATAATATTCATGTTGAGGTTGATATTGATTTACTAATCAGTGAGAGCAATGCTCCTCCTCTGCGTAATC
>NW_020641383.1:517-1000 GCF_003573695.1 Papaver somniferum
AAGGCTAAATAAAGTTATGATGAATAATATTCATGCTGAGGTTGATATTGATTTACTAATCAGTGAGAGCAATGCTCCTCCTTTGCGTAATCCAATTAATTGTGATAAACTAAACGAATTACAAGAGAAGTTTAAATCTCAGTTATCTAAGTGTATCACCTCAAAGCATGAATTGATTCGTTGCTCAATTCCTGATACTTCCTATCTAGATAGTAGTATTATCTTCTTTTGTGAAGAATCTAGGACGTCTCTTTTTATCAAAAGAGTTTCCCTTCGCAGTACTAAAAACTATCTGCAGAAACTGTTTTTTATAAGTTGGAAAACAAGAAATCAGAAACACAAATCTTTTTGGTTTCTCTTGAAGTTCTTTGATAGACTTATAAAAACAGTTCCTTGGGTGTTTCTCAACACTACAAGATTTAAGAGTTGTTGGAAAGAAACTCTTTCTTGGTGCCATGGTGAGCAAGACATTGTTCACCTCAA
>NW_020641384.1:0-361 GCF_003573695.1 Papaver somniferum
ATTGTTTATGCTCTTTGATTCTGTTTCTTGCATAGATCTCTCACTTTTTTTTAGTTTGACCCATCAGTATGTATGTGAAATACCGTATTACGTGCTTCGATTCTGTTGTTTCTCCTAGATTCTTAATTATTCTTTGTCATGCAGTTGATTTTGTAGTTCATGAATCTGCAGTACATATATGGCATACTCATAAAAACTGCTCTTAGAATCCGTTTCTTGCATAGATCTCTCACTTTTTTTAGTTTGACCCATCAGTACGTATGTGAAATACTGTATTTTAATACTGTTACATCTTTGTCACATTTGCAGGTTCAAAACATGTCTGATGCAGAGTGTTCCAATCCAAATACCTACTGCTATG
>NW_020641384.1:372-721 GCF_003573695.1 Papaver somniferum
GTTACATCTTTGTCACATTTGCAGGTTCAAAACATGTCTGATGCAGAGTGTTCCAATCCAAATACCTACTGTTATGCATACATTTATTATAATCATCATCATTTTGCTCACCTGGTTACTTTTAAGTCTAGTATTGATGAGCTGAAATTTCTTATTTGTGAAAACTGGAGAACCTTGAACCCTTCTGAGATTATCATCACTTATGTTGAGAATGGTGTCAAAGTGCATGTGATTGCTGACTTTCAACTTCATGGTCTCGCTTCCTTGCATTTTTCAAAGAAATCGGCGTTCTTTGAGCTGCATGTGGATTTTCTTTCTGCTGGTGGATGTAGTTCCTCTACATTCAGCG
>NW_020641384.1:732-1000 GCF_003573695.1 Papaver somniferum
GTTTCTTTGAGCTGCATGTGGATTTTATTTCTGCTGGTGGATGTAGTTCCTCTACATTCAGCGACGTCGATAACAATTCAGAACTGATTAGGGAAGATATAGATAGTTATGAAACTGATGGAAAAGAAATTGTTAAACCTCTTCTGTCTGATGGGTGGGAGAATGTTTTTGATGATCCGGACAAGCTTTTTCGTGGTGGTGTTGATGCTGTTCGGTTGGCCTGTCAAAAGTATTGTTTGAAGACTGAGTATCGCGTAACAAAGGTGAA
>NW_020641385.1:0-319 GCF_003573695.1 Papaver somniferum
TGAGGGTAGTAGTCATTCTTAAGAAAATGTGTTGATTCTAATTTCCTAAAGCATTTAGGTTTAGTCTCACAACTAAATATTCGACACATTTGAAATATAAACGTTCCCACATTTGGAAGAAAACTATTTGGTGGGAAAATAAAGTCAATAAGGGTATCATAGCCTGCGAAAACCACATCAACCAGAGGATGGGTTTCTAATGACTGAACTTCTTTCTGGACATTATTAGGTTCGGGAAAACGTGTATGGAGATAATCTTGTATGATGGTTGAGGCACAAATGTCAAGCCCTACACGAGGGAACTTTCTAAGAGTTAAAG
>NW_020641385.1:330-966 GCF_003573695.1 Papaver somniferum
TGGTTGAGGCACAAATGTCAAGCCCTACACGAGGGAACTTTCTAAGAGTTAGAGGTAAAGCACATGGAGAATGATAATCACCCCCAAACTTAGAGTTTTGGGTTTCTCTAGGTAGACTAACTACAATTTCCCTAATTTCTAGATCATCGGAATCCTGAAAATGGTCAATTGCTTCTGTTAGGTTATACTCAGGTGATGCATCCTCAATCATATTTAAAAGCTCTACGAGTTCATCTTCTTCGTCTAAGACTATTGTTTCTAAATCGCTAGACTCTAAAACATTATTCTCAGAATAAACTCGTTCCTCTAAATCATTATCGACTTTGTAAACAGGAAATACTACATCGTCTAAAACGAGGGTATCTCTAGTCAAATCCTCGCCCTTTTGAATAGGTGAATAATTGTTAAAATTATTTTGATTTGAAATAGAAATAATATTATCATTATAAAGCTCAATTGGAGTATCCATTTCCTGATCACTATTCCTGCATAAGTATGATTCTCCATCAACACTACCCTCATCATAATAACATGAAAAAGATCGAACCTCATCAAAAGAAGTAGTGCTACCAATTCTAACCTTGTTATCTTGATTATGTAAATAACTATCTTCATTCTCAAGGGTATTATTGGATA
>NW_020641386.1:0-380 GCF_003573695.1 Papaver somniferum
AACTCTAAAAAGCTCTGAAAAAGCTTTAAGTTAATTGTATTTCGTAACACTAGTATCTACTAGCCAGGGGATTCGTTAAAGTCAACTGAAAGTAACTTAATTCTTTATAAAGAATGATACTAACAAAATTCACTACAATAATGAAGATTATCTTTGAATGTTTTCTAAAAACCCTAAAGAGCCCTGAAAGAGCTTTGGGAAACTCTAAAAAGCTCAGGAAGACACCAAAAAGCTTTGAAAACCTTAAATTTAATTATACTCCGTAGCACTAGGATCTACAAGCTAGGAGATTCGTTAAAGAATGATAATAATAAATCCCTACAATAGTGATGATTAACTTTGAATGTTCTCTAAAAAACCTTGAAAACTCTAAAAAACCC
>NW_020641387.1:0-604 GCF_003573695.1 Papaver somniferum
AACACCATATAACAATGTAGATTGTTAGCTTTATTTTTAAGCATACTTAGCTTGAATCGTAAATAATGATTTCCTCTAACGGTGAACATTGAATTCTTTGTTACTAAGCTATCTTAGCTTTGACTGTAAGCAAACCCTAATTTGAAATACTATATAAGGGAGAACTCTAGCAACTGGAAAACCTAATCCTGGCACTTTCCTGTGTCCTAGTTGCAAACTAGAGTATATTATTCTTTAACCTAGATTATTCCAAAACCCTATTAGGTTAACGACTTGAAGACTTCATTTGGGATTCGTGAAGCCAGATCCAACTATTTTCTCTATAGTTGTGTATTTTGATCTTACTTGTTCTATTGTGAAAGATTATGTCGTTGGACACTCTCTCAAATCTTTCATTAATCTTTGAAATGTTGATTTTCAATTACAGACTCAACACACTTTGTTTGTGTGTTTTAAACTCGACCTGCTACTGTCAGTTACAACGAAGTGTGCATTTCACACGCTTACACAACTCAAGACTCATAACACTCTGTGAAGATATTCTTCACAAAACTCAGTGAAGATAATCTTCATAGGACTATATTCTAATACCCCCCCCCCCCCC
>NW_020641387.1:615-1000 GCF_003573695.1 Papaver somniferum
AATATCTGCAATTTGTTCTCTGGTGGATAAAAATCTGACCTCCAAGGACTTGGCTGCAACTAGTTCTCTGACATAGTGAAATGCTATTTCAATGTGCTGCATTCTGGTATGGAAAATGGGATTTGCTGTTAAGTAAGTAGCACCCATATTATCACACCAAAGCACTGGTCTTGTGGTACACTGAAATTGCAGTTCAGAGAGGAGAGATTGAACCTAAACAATTTCTGAATTGGCATCAGCTAGAGCCATATATTCTGCCTCTATACTAGATCTATACTAGAACACCAGGATATTAAGTTAGGTCCAAAAAATATGGCCATGCCACTGGTAGATCTTCTGTCAAATGTATCTCTATCCCAATCAGCATCAGAGTATGCTTGTAGTT
>NW_020641388.1:0-577 GCF_003573695.1 Papaver somniferum
ACTTACACGTTTTGGTACGCCGCGAGCTATAATTAGTGATGGAGGTTCACACTTTTGTAATAGACTGGTAGCTAACCCATATCACCCACAAAGTAGCTACCCCATATCACCCACAGACTAGTGGTCAGGTAGAGGTCTCCAATAGGGAAATTAAGCGTATTTTAGAGAAAACAGTTAATCCTAATAGGAAAGACTGGTCATCGAGGCTTACTGATGCCTTATGGGCTTATCGTACTGCGTTTAAGACACCCATTGGAATGTCACCTTATCGTTTAGTGTTTGGAAAGGCATGTCACCTGCCCGTTGAGTTAGAGCATAGAGCCTATTGGGCTATTAAGAACCTAAACTTTTCACTTGACAAGGCAGGAGCTCACAAAAAACTCCAGCTTAATGAGTTGGACGAGATTCGTAGAGATGCATACGATAGTGCTAAGGAGTATAAGAACAAAATGAAACTTGTACATGATAAGAATATTTTACGAAAGTCATTTTCTCCAGGTCAAAAAGTTCTTCTGTATGACACTCGTTTGCATCTATTCCCCGGGAAGTTGCGCTCTCGGTGGACCGGTCCTTTTGT
>NW_020641388.1:588-1000 GCF_003573695.1 Papaver somniferum
GTCATTTTCTCCAGGTCAAAAAGTTCTTCTGTATGACACTCGTTTGCATCTATTCCCCGGGAAGTTGCGCTCTCGGTTGACCGGTCCTTTTGTGGTCTGTACTGTTTTTTCTCATGGCGTTGTTGAGATTGAGACACCAGATGGTAGTAGTTCTTCGAAGGTTAACGGTCAGCGATTGAAGCCCTTTTTAGAGCCTTTTCCTACAGGTGATGTTGAGGAGGTCCCTCTGGAGGACCCTGTTTACCTTGATTGACCATCGAGGCGATTTTGTATGTTGTATATTATTTTTGTAGGTTTTTGGTTACACTTCACCCAGGTACTATCTTTCCGACTTCTCTCTTTACAATTTTCTCATGTTACTTATATTTTTGGTACTTTTCTTTAATTAGAAACATTAAGGACAATGTTGGAT
>NW_020641389.1:0-275 GCF_003573695.1 Papaver somniferum
ACTTTCTGAGAGTTAAAGGTAAAGCACTAGGAAAGTGATAATCACCCCCAAACTTAGAGTTTTCAGTGTCTCTAGATAGACCTCTAATTATTTCTTGAATTTCCGTATCTTCAGAGTCCTTTAAATATTCAAGAGATTCTTCTAAGTTATTATCAGGTAGTGCATCTTTACTCATCTCTACGGGTTTATCTTCTTCTTCCAAGACTATTGTTTCCAAGTCGCTAGACTCTAAAATAACATTTTCAGAATAAAACCGTTCCTCTAAACCACTATCG
>NW_020641389.1:475-1000 GCF_003573695.1 Papaver somniferum
TTATTCACCTCATCTAATTTATACGTCGATTCAGCTAACTGACGTGATGACTCAGCTAAATTCCTGAGAGTCTCTTCTAGAGAAGGAATAGGAACTGAAGGATCATAATAAGGACTACTTTTCAATAGTTTGATTGTATACTCTGGAGACGAAGAACTAGTACTATAATCTTCTTGTTCGTATGACTGATGCGCGTGCGGATAGTAATTGGGATCACCATGGTATGAACCATAACCTTGAAAAGGTTGGCGTCCCCAACCACTATTCTCACTATGGTCATAATACTGATGATGTCCATATTCAAATTCAGGTCGATATTCATTGTATTGGCTTCTATCATACCAGTTCGACATTCTTAATTGCAGGGGAATTCTACACAATCACAAACAAGGCCGACTCGACTCCACCAAAACAAACCTAAAGATTTCTAGCAAACAAAAAGCATGATGGCTCCACTTAGATTGTTTCTAGACCAGCTTCTATCTTTCGAAAGGGAATTCGTTGCAATTTGAGCAAACCCCTCTG
>NW_020641390.1:0-525 GCF_003573695.1 Papaver somniferum
CTTCACTACTATGACGCATAACTAATATAATCTTCTCTTACAGAATCATCATTGCAGGTGTCAAATTTGCAAGTCACCTTCTCATCTAGCCATGGACTGTCCTTTTATTTATTCAAAGTGTAGAAGCTGTGATGGGACACGCCGGTTTTGGATTGTAAAAACTGATGATGCTGAAAATGGAAGAATGTTTCTAAAGTGTTTGAATTACTCAAAGTACGATGAGTTTCAATGGTTTGACAAAGCTGTTGAACTAGCAGAATCAAGAGAAAACCACAAGGGCCAATGCAAGCCTATTGATGGGTGTGATGGGTGCTATACGAAGGGAAAGGAATATGTCGAAATAGAAGATGAACCAATGAAGATGGTCCTTGACACCGAGATTCCAGACGATGTCTTCGAAGATATTCGCGAAAGGCTCAAAGGTTCCGTAATTGTTGAAAAGGGATGGCTTACAAAATAGAAGATTATCTTAAACCAAAAGTGCTCCATTACCATGTTTTAGTATGTTTTAATTTAAAGTTTGAA
>NW_020641390.1:536-1000 GCF_003573695.1 Papaver somniferum
AGATCATCTTAAACCAAAAGTGCTCCATTACCATGTTTTAGTATGTTTTAATTTAAAGTTTGAAATCTAATGTAATAGATTATCTAGGAATGAAATAAATAGAGCATTCATAACCTATTTATAAACAATACAGGCATAGTATATTTATCAAAATCCAATGCCGGAATTATGCAAAACTATGCAAGAGTAAGAATCAGAATTCCGTCATAGATTCAATAATTTTTTTAATGCCGGAACTACCCATAATCTACACAGAAACTTGGTCATTTTCATCCATTATGCCCGGCATGGTTTTGGAGTAAATTGTTCCGTGCCAGTACAAATGGAGGCATAAAATTTAAATTGATTTTAATGCCGGAACCAATACCGGTGTTGTGGAACTTAAACATTTGAATGACGGCGCTTCTCGTGTAAAGAAAACTTACAGAGACAACATTTTACTAGAAATCTAAACATGTTTAACA
>NW_020641391.1:0-475 GCF_003573695.1 Papaver somniferum
CGAGTTTGCACTCAAGCATACTAAAATTCATATATAAGTGACAGAGATCTACTCAGATATTTGCACTATGGACATCATATTCGGAGTCAAACTAATCACATGGAAATATTAAGAGATGGATATAGAAAAAAATAGATGGTTTTGATGTTTACTAAGTGGACGGCGTTTCCCATATCTATCTGAAGGCCTCCGCCAAAATGAACCTATCTTAATGGATTGAGATACTAGTCTGACTAATATCAACACACTGACATATACAAGGGAACCAGTGGTCGATAACCTAACTCTAGGTCAACACAACTGGCATATACAAGGGTACCAGTGGTCGACTTTATTGAATTTATTCCTTTTGGTCAAATGGTCTGGTCTCAATTTTTTTTCTTATATATATCTCAATCACTCTAATTCACCCTAGCATTGGTAACAACTTGAATCGTGAGCCCCACCTAATCACTTAGAGTACATAGTTTAAAAA
>NW_020641391.1:675-1000 GCF_003573695.1 Papaver somniferum
GGGTGAAGAAAATCAAAAACTAATATACAACATACAACTGCCTCGATGGTCAATCAAGGGTAAACAGGGTCCTCCAGAGGGACCTCCTCAACATCACCTGTAGGAAAGGGCTCTAAAAAGGGTTTCAATCTCTGACCGTTAACCTTCGAAGAACTACTACCATCCGGTGTCTCGATCTCAACAGCTCCATGAGGAAAAACAGTGCGAACAATAAAAGGACCCGTCCACCGAGAACGTAACTTCCCAGGGAAAAGATGCAAGCGGGTATCATACAGAAGAACTTTTTGACCTGGAGAAAATGACTTCCGTAAAATGTTTCTATCAT
>NW_020641392.1:0-334 GCF_003573695.1 Papaver somniferum
AAAACTGAAGTTTCCAAAAACAGGGCTCTCAAAAGAACAATCTTCGAGCTCCCTGCTTATATCAGAAGAACTACTAGGTTTTTCGCTAATCAATCGACCTAGAGTATCTCTTTTCCAAGCCCTATTAACAAAATCGGGCATACACTAAAAAAATCAAAAAGAAATAAAAATCCTATCAGGAAGGTTCTAGCAATCACACAGCAAGCTGACTCAACTTTACCACAGCAAACCTAGAGATTTCTAGCAAACAACAAGCATGATGGCTCACTTAGATTGTTTCTAGACTAGCTTCTATATCTCGAAAGGGAATTCGTTACAATTTAAGCAAACCCCT
>NW_020641392.1:534-917 GCF_003573695.1 Papaver somniferum
TAAGCTTTTTCCTCTCCAAGTCCTTAGTTTTCACTTTGAACCTGCAAAATAAAGACAAAAAGAAACGTAAAAAGGAACAAACAATTCTAAAAAAAAAAATAATAAACCTAAAAAAAAAAATTCTACCTAAGCACAGGTCCCCGGCAGCGGCGCCAAAAATTTGATGTATTTTCAAATGTTGTTGTAGATAGTGGTGAAAACTGGGTTCTTTTCGAACTTGTGAAAGTAACTCTTTTTTTTTAAGATTTAAACAAATAAATAAATGAAGGAAATTAATAGTAATGTCAAGATTTTAGAAAGATTAAGGCTCAGGATTCACTATTACTTCAAGTTGATTGGTTATAAATAATATTTCAGAAATTATTATTAAGCTCTTTTTCTTA
>NW_020641393.1:0-573 GCF_003573695.1 Papaver somniferum
ATTTTTTTAGAAACTGTAATTAAGGTTTTTATTTTTGTAATATTTTATTTTTGGACATTTTTTTCTTCTTTTCTTTTGGACATTGAACATTGGACTTATTTTTAAAACCCTACGGAAGGGTAGGTTTAAATAAACTGTTTGCAGAGAAGGACGACGATTACGATATCGCCTTGTCCCTTCGGGTTTGTACATGACATAGGAGTCATGGCCCGAGTCGACTTCAACGGTTCATCCCCCGTCTGGAACGGGAGGTAAGAATTCTAAACACCCTCGAATCCCCTGTCAGCGGGTTTACTGGATGATTTCGTATGCATATATGTTGAGGACCTGAAATCGGATTTAATTTTCTAGTAAAGGGCAAGGCCTGGCCAAATCAAGATAAGAACTCGGATTTCATCACCATTTTCTTCTTGCCCGCCTTAGGAACACGTAACCCGCGCGAACCTAAGCCTTAAAATTTGGACTAGAACGAGACCGATAGGGTAACGAGCTTATTAGGAAAGTCGTTCGGAAAATATTGGTTACTCTTTTGAGCATACTTTGAAGTTCATGATGGTTTCTGTGAGTTGAATA
>NW_020641393.1:584-1000 GCF_003573695.1 Papaver somniferum
CGGAAAATATTGGTTACTCTTTTGAGCATACTTTGAAGTTCATGATGGTTTCTGTGAGTTGAATACGCCTCCTTGAAACGCCGGTGAGGCCTTGGTTATCAAATATCCACTGAGCTTCCCTCGTCTCTATTCAACATACTTTAACTCGGATTGATTCCAGAGAGGTTTGCTCAGATTGTAACGAATTCCTTTTTGAAAGAATAAAAGCTGGTCTAGAAACAATCTAAGGGAGCCATCATGCTTTTTGTTTGCTAGATAAAATAGGCTTGTTGTGGTCGAGTCAGCCTTTTTTGTGTTTGTTTATAATTACCTTGCAGTTAGGATGTCGAACTAGTATATCCAATACAATGATTATTCGACTGAGCAACATGAACATTATTCTTTTTATGACCATAGTGTGAATAGTGGTTGGGAAC
>NW_020641394.1:0-358 GCF_003573695.1 Papaver somniferum
AAATTGTAACGAATTCCCTTTCGAAGGATTAGAAGCTGGTCTAGAAACAATCTAAGTGGAGCCATCATGCTTGTTGTTTGCTAGAAATCTTTAGGTTTGCTGTGGTAAATTCGAGTCAGCCTGCTGTGTGATTGCTAGAACCTTCCTGTTAGGATTTTTTTTTATTTTTTTTTATTTCTTTTTGAATTCTTTTTAGTGTATGCCCGATTTTGTTAATAGGGCTTGGAAAAGAGATATTCTAGGTCGATTGATTAGCGAAAAACCTAGTAGTTCTTCTGATTTAAGCAGGGAGCTCGAAGATTCTTCTTTTGAGAGCCCTGTTTTTGGAAACTTCTGTTTTGAGAATCTGTCTCTTTGT
>NW_020641394.1:558-931 GCF_003573695.1 Papaver somniferum
AATCACTGATTCTCATGGGCTGGACGTGATATGTATATACAATTCTAGTATGGATGATTTCATGGGCTTAATTGGGCTAGAATGGCCGGGAGAAGTGAATCAAAGTTCAACAGGATACGTAACCTTTCGGTTTATTTTCAAAGGTTTTGTGAAGAATTTTGGGAGAGTTTTACGCTGGATAAAGATGTACC
Organism: Papaver somniferum; assembly: GCF_003573695.1. Taxonomy (NCBI): domain Eukaryota; kingdom Viridiplantae; phylum Streptophyta; class Magnoliopsida; order Ranunculales; family Papaveraceae; genus Papaver; species Papaver somniferum. The sequence continues at coordinate 750 of NW_020641394.1, forward strand.
TAGTCTTGTTCAAGTCTTAAGAGAATTTTGGAGCGTAATAACTGGCCATAGGACGCGTACAAAGCAACAGAAAAGAGATTATTCTCTCAACTGCTCGAGAAGAAAAAAAGAGAAATACTCTCGGATTTAGTCGAGATTTATGGATCTGTTGGGCTATATAAGTGTTGGTTTACATCAAAGAA
>NW_020641395.1:0-247 GCF_003573695.1 Papaver somniferum
TAGCCTGAAGTATGTTGGATAATCCATTATTTGATGTGCCTATCAGTGAATCGGAGGAGGTAACTATGATTAAAACCTTAGTTTATGAGCCTTTCTCTGAAAATACTTTATATGATTGTGATGATGGTTTAGAGGAAAGAGTTTACCCTGAGAATACTGTTTTAGAATCTAGCGATTTAGAAACACTAGTCTTAGAAGATGATAAACTCGTAGAAATGAGTGAGGATGAACCCAACTTAGAAGAATC
>NW_020641395.1:447-1000 GCF_003573695.1 Papaver somniferum
CCCAGATTAACTTTGTTTTCCCACAAAATAGTTTTCTTCCAATTGTGGGAACGTATAGATTTCCAATGTGTCACTTATTAAGTTCTGAGACTAAGCCTAAGTACTTTAGGAAATTAGAATCGACACATTTGCTTCAGAATGACCATTACTCTGACTGTGGTCAACTATGTAAGTCATACCTAATTGACTTAGAGGATCCTAAATTATTTAGGTTATTTTGTGATTCCAGGTTCTTATCTGAGTTTTTCCAGACTCTAGGACCTAATAATTTGGATCCTACCTATGAGGAAATGTATCCAAGGAAAATAGTCTATTTAGACCCCTTCATAGAACCTGAACCTGAACCGCAATTAGCGATAGTTATCCAGAAACTAGGTAAGGGCATGCTAGTCTTGTACATTTTCTTGGTTCACTGCAGTTTCCTTTTGTCAGCTCTTTTTGGTTTTAAAGACCCACAGTTATTCCGGCTACTGTTATACGGTTCGAGTTGACTAATCCTTGCTTAGTCTGGCTGAATACTTTAAACTTAGCACTTCTTGAGAGGTAACCCAAT
>NW_020641396.1:0-499 GCF_003573695.1 Papaver somniferum
TGTGATCTGATCTTGCTGTTTCTATCTGACTAAGTCCAATCGTAAGGATTGGCTTGAGATTGATTTCTCCGATATGCAAGATATAAAAGTAATCACAAACAAACTTCGTCTCATCGTTTGTGATTCCACAATAACTTGTTTCGCTAGCCGATTAAGTTTATTGGGAGGTGATTGATAATACTAGGCTGTTCTTCGGGAATATACGTCCGGTTTATCAATTGGTTCTTGTTCACCTTGATTTATCAAAAGGCGAAACAAAAACTCGTAGGTATTTCTGTGGGAGACAGATTTACCTATTACCGTAGACTTTTCTGTGTGATACAGATTTGTTTATTAAAGTCTTCGACTTTGGGTCGTAGCAACTCTTAGTTGTGGGTGAGATCAGCTAAGGGAATCAAGTGCGTAGTATCCTGCTGGGATCAGAGACGTAAGGAGCGCAACTGTACCTTGAATCAGTGTGAGATTGATTGGGGTTCAACTACAGTCCAGACCGAAGTTA
>NW_020641396.1:510-1000 GCF_003573695.1 Papaver somniferum
ATCAGATATGTAAGGAGCGCAATTGTACCTTGAATCAGTTTGAGATTGATTGGGGTTCAACTACAGTCCAGAACGAAGTTAGTGTGTAGTAGGCTAGTGTCTGTAGCGGCTTAATACATTGTGGTGTTCAATCTGGACTAGGTCCCGGGGTTTTTCTGCATTTGCGGTTTCCTCGTTAACAAAACTTCTGGTGTTTGTGTTATTTATTTTCCGCATTATATTTTGTTATATAATTGAAATATCACAGGTTGTGCGTTTTAATCATTCAATTGTGAAATCCAACCTTTGGTTGTTGATTGGAAATTGATTGATCCTTGGATATTGGTATTTGGTACCATCCAAGTTTATATCTCTTATATTCAATCGGGCTCGCATATTTCTATTTGCTGATTGCAGATTGAATTAGAGATTGAGATAATTAACTCTTTCATATACTTTTATTAAGATTGAGTCTGACGGTCTAGTTGATTCTCTTAAAAGTATATCTGAT
>NW_020641397.1:0-332 GCF_003573695.1 Papaver somniferum
AACTCTACCACCCCTCTTCTCATCATTGCGAAGAACACAGTTAAAATCTCCAATAACCAACCAAGGAGTATTAGAATCCACTACAGAAAGTTGACTTCATAATCTCCTTCTAAAAACTTGGATATAACTAGCATGAACACAAGAAATAAAGACTCCTTCTGTCTTCACCGTAATAGCCTGCCAAGTCATATTTAACACAACTTGCTCTTGAATATCTTCACTCCAAAGAATCCAAAGATTACCACAAGAACTTGAAGTAGAATTATGAATTGCCTTCTTAATAAAACCAGCTAAATTTAGCCTTAACATAACACCATCTGAATAAGGAATTT
>NW_020641398.1:0-539 GCF_003573695.1 Papaver somniferum
GAAATTTGTTTGGATTTGGATTAGTTCTTCTTGGTCTTTCATCCTTCTTCTATTGTGAAATTTGACTTCCTTCATATTTTCTTGAATCAACGTATATAGAAATGTAATTTTTACTAGACGTTATGCCTTAGAACATATTATTTGTGACTACAATACATTTTTTAAACTTTTTCTATTAAAGAAGAGTTTATCTTGTTTACAATTTAGTTTCAGAAATAAATTTCAGACTTATAATGAAGTGTGTAGACTTTTTTGAGTTAACGTATATAAAATTCAACATTTTTATGAACTCAAATCCTTCTTTTTGTGTTGGCTTTGTCTTTCTGTTTGATTCAAGACTGATGAAATTTGTTAGGATTTGGATTAGTTCTTCTTGGTGTTTCATCCTTCTTATATTAGGAAATTTTCATTCCTTCATATTTTCTAGAATCAACGTTCATAGAAATGCAATTTTTACTAGACGTAATGCTTTAGAATATATTATTTGTGATTACAATACATTTTTTCAAACTTTTTCTGTTAAAGATGAGTTTATCTAG
>NW_020641398.1:550-1000 GCF_003573695.1 Papaver somniferum
GAACATATTATTGTGATTACAATACATTTTTTCAAACTTTTTCTGTTAAAGATGAGTTTATCTAGTTTAAGATTTAGTCTCAGAAATCAATTTCCGACTTATAACGAAGTGTGTAGACTTTTTTGAGTTGAGGTTTATAAAATTCAAAATTTTTATGAACTCTTTCTTTTTTTGTTGGCTTTGTCTTTTTATTTGATTCAAGATAGATGAAATTTGTTAGGATTCAGATTAGTTATGCATGGTCTTTCATCCTTCTTCCATTGTGAAATTTGACTTCCTTCATATTTTCTTGAATCAACGTACATAGAAATGCAATTTTTACTAGACGTAATGCCTTAGAGCATATTAATTGTGACTACAATACATTTTTCAAACTTTTTCTGTAAAGATGAGTTTATCTAGTTTACAATTTAGTTTCAGAAATCAATCTCAGACTTATAACGAAGTGTG
>NW_020641399.1:0-555 GCF_003573695.1 Papaver somniferum
TCTATGAGCCGAACAACATCCTGAATAGCCCAGAAAAATAATAATTACTGGTTCGGCTTATATTTCGAAAATCGTATGAGCCGAACATCAATTTTTTATTTTTTGGGTTAAAATATTGTTATTGGTTCGGCACATATTGAGAATATCGTAATAGCCGAACCTCATAAATCTGCTAGGTTCGGCACATATTATGATTATCGAATATGCCGAACCCCTATGCATCTCTATCTGTGACTAGGTTCGGCTTGAAATTTCATGAAATTTTAAGCCGAATTGTTCATATACACTTACAGGAAGCTTTTGTGATGAACAATTCGGCTAAAAATGCAACTCAATTTTGAGTCGAACCCAACACTGTAACCGTAATTTAATCGATGAAAAACAACAAATAGGAGATTGGGTTTGTAAAACTTACTTTCTTATCCTTATTTCCGGAGTTGGAGATGCAGTTGGTTCAGTTTCTGGTTCAATTGGTGGTTGATTTTCAGTTTCTACACCTTCATCTTCAATTGGTTCTTCTTCTTCAATTGATGGATTAGAAGACGATTTGGTTTG
>NW_020641399.1:566-1000 GCF_003573695.1 Papaver somniferum
ACCTTCATCTTCAATTGGTTCTTCTTCTTCAATTGATGGATTAGAAGACGATTTGGTTCGCCTAGTCCCTAGTTTTATTTGTACGAGTCATTATGTGGTTGAGTTTAATCGACGATCAAATTTTTACGAATCGAAAATTAATCACGATGATGAATTTTTTTTTCGCAGGAGGGGGAAGAGTTCGGCTAGAGGAGGAAGAAGAAGAAGAGATGTTAAGGGAAACTGATTTTGATTAGAAAAGTGATTTTAAATTTTTATATTAAGGGTATATAGGTAATTGAACTACCCATAGGGTACCCCTTATAACGTCACCCAAGATGGGACTATTGTTTTGTATGCCTTGAAAGATTTTGGTATGCCCAAAATCAGGGTTCCTTGTAAACACGATGTTGTTGTATCCAGAGAGAATTAAAATCTAGGAATTACCAATAGGT
>NW_020641400.1:0-466 GCF_003573695.1 Papaver somniferum
ACAGGTTCGAAGTGGAATACTAAGTACTTGGGAACAAAAATCTAAAAGCTAAAAGCTAAAAGAGAAGGAAAAAAAAAGACATAATTTTTTTTTAGGATTTAATTTTTATTATTATTATTTTTTTGTATATAGATTTTATTTTTTTTAGAATTTGTAAATAGGCTTTATTTTTCATAATTTTTGTAATTTTTGGACTTTTTATTTGGACTTTATTCTGGACTTTTGGACATTTTTATTTTTTTATTTTTTTAACCCTACGGAAGGGTCTTATTATTATTAAAAAAATAAAAAAAAATTAATATAAACTGTTTGCAGGGAAGGACGGCGATTACAATATCGTCTCGGCCCCTCGGGTTCGTTCATGACATAGGAGTCGTGGCCCGAGTCGACTTCAACGGTTCACCCCCGTCTGGTACGGGAGGTAAGCTTTCGAGACACCCGTGAATACCCTGTTAGCGGGTTTACT
>NW_020641400.1:477-1000 GCF_003573695.1 Papaver somniferum
CCCGTCTGGTACGGGAGGTAAGTCCATCGAAACACTCGCGAATCTCCTGTAAGGGGTTTACTGTATTCCTTAAGGTGATTCATTGATTGAGGACGAATTTGGACTGTTTTTAAATTCCTAGTAAAGGGCAAGGACTGGCCAATACAAGATAAGGGTTCGGATTTCATCACCGCTACCTTCTTGCCCGCCTTAGGAAAACGAAACCTAACGCGAACCCAAGCTTAAAACTTGACTAGAACGAGACCCATAGGGTATCGCGCTTATCAGGAAAAATTTACGAAGGATATTGGTTACTTTCTTAAGCACACCTCGAAGTTCATGATGGTTTCTGTGAGTTGAATGCGTGACTGCGCCGCCTTGTGATAGCGGTGAGGCCTTGGGTATCAAAGCTCCACTGAGCTTCCCTCGCCTCAATTCAACTTACTTTGACTCGGATTGATTCCAGAGGGGTTTGCTTAAATTGTAACGAATTCCCCTTCGAGAGATAGAAGCAAGTCTAGAAACAATCTAAGTGAAGCCATCA
>NW_020641401.1:0-639 GCF_003573695.1 Papaver somniferum
ACTGACAAGATGTCAGAGAAGACTCAAGAGAAGGGAAAGGAGAAGGAGAAATCCTCGGACGACGGCCCTGAAGTAATTCCAATCCATACAGTATAAGACGACGAAGTACACAAAACTGCTGCAAACAACTCATTAGCGAAGGGATCACCGAATTTCATCACTCGCGAGGATCTGGAGCACCTCTTAGAGAACCATGGAAAAGGCAAGACATCGCATGACTATCGTCATCAACCTCCTTATTCTGCCGCTACGCAGAGGATTCCACTCCCCAAAGGTTACGTTTCTCCAACTTTCACCTTGTATGATGGAACTGGCAATGCTCGGGAACATGTCTCTCGTTTTCTCGAAGCCTTGGGAGAACATGAACATAATCATGTCGTCCGTCTCAAGGAATTCTCAAAATCTCTGAAAGGAAGGGCATACACCTGGTATAACAACATCACACCAGGGACCATCAACAATTGGAGAGAAATGGTTAACACATTTTACAGGAAATACTTCTTCGTGTCAGAACAAGTTACCCTCTCCGACCTTGGAAGAATGTTTCAGAGGGTCAGTGAAAATCCCAATGATTATTTTAAAAGGTTCAGAGTCCAAGCCCTGTATTGTCATGATCCAAACGTCACGGAGCAACAACTG
>NW_020641401.1:650-932 GCF_003573695.1 Papaver somniferum
TTCAGAGTCCAAGCCCTGGATTGTCATGACCCAAACGTCACGGAGCAACAACTGGTGGACTTGTGCATCAATGGCATGCTCCCGGTCTACATGGCCTTGCTAGAAAACCTTCGATTCCAGACTTTCTCAGAGCTTCACGAAGCTGCGAAGAGGTCGGAAACCACGGCACCCGCTCTTTTGGAAAGAGCAAAGTCTACAAAGACTGAAGATTCAAAAGACACTCGAGGAAGCAGGCGTCTGATCAACAAGCAGTATAACCTGCAACCTTCAACAAATGCTGTC
>NW_020641402.1:0-644 GCF_003573695.1 Papaver somniferum
CATACACATTTGACATTTCGAGCTGAGTATTCATTGCTTATCTTTTATCTCGAAATCGTGTGTTGGTAAAGCATTTCTCTTTGATCAAGTTTATCTTCACCTAGTAACGAAAGTCATGAAAAGTTTCAATCACTTTGAGAATTGCTCTGACGTGAATCGGTCTGTGAATAACGGCTACATAGCGTCCTATGAGAATGTATCGATGATTTAAATGAGAGTTTAGATTACATAACCATGTATTCCTTGAACCGAAGTTTTCGAACTTTGTTGATCAAGAGAAATCGGGAGGATTGTGGAATTGGCTTGCCAAGTCCGCGAACTGTCGGAAGTTCTCGACCGAGAATATCTGCTGGGATTTTCAAAATACTCGTTTGTGTTCTTAGTCCGCGAACTCAGTCCACGAACCCAGTCCGCGAACTGGCGGAAGTTCTCTTTCCGAGAATATCTGCTGAGTTTGAACAACTCAACCGATTAGATTAAGTCCGCGAACTTGTTTGTAAGCTTAAGAGGTTATGATCTAAAGATGTGTTATGAACATGAAACATTAAATTACTAAGTAATGTTTTATGCAAACCGTGGATATAATGTTTATGAGCCGATTCAATCGAGTCGAATCATCTTTGTTTCAATTGTGTCTTGTGTAG
>NW_020641402.1:655-1000 GCF_003573695.1 Papaver somniferum
TTCATGAGCCGATTCAATCGAATCGAATCATCTTTGTTTCAATTGTGTCTTGTGTAGTTACATAAGATCTCATAGCAATTGAACAACTCTATAACTAGTTCATTTGAGTCAATTGAACTATTTATGGTGAAGAAGAACAAGGTTAATATGAAATGCTCATTTGGTTAACCTTTTGGGTTACTATGTTGAACCAACATACATGTACACGTTTGGGCATGGTTTTCACGAACCTAGTAAACGTATACCCAAGTGTGTGTGACTAGCTAAGTTTTCGATCTAACGGTTGAGAAATATTATCTTGAATCTATATCAGGTTTTCATCTAACGGTGAATAAGGATTGCTTT
>NW_020641403.1:0-528 GCF_003573695.1 Papaver somniferum
TGAGTTGGTATGAATCGGTGGTGCAAGGGGCTACAGGTAATGAGATTAAGAATCTGCTGTTGTTGGTTGAGCTTGAGCGGATGATCGAGATGAATGAGATTTGCTGGTGCTGCAGTGGAGTAGATGGAAAAAAAAACAAGGAATTGAGTTGAAGTTGTTGTTTGTCTCGAACGAATGCTTTATAGTGAATGGGAAGGATAGTCTGAAGTTGTAGTGATTGTGCTGGATGGAAGCTGCAAAGCGGTTCGAGATTGATGGGGTTTTGGCAGTGAATGAGATTAAACTGAGAAGCTGTTGGGTCTGAGTTGCTAAGAAGTATTGTGTTGCAGGAATTGAGAAAGTTTAGATGGGAAGATGGTTGTGTTAACTGCAAGTGGTGGTACAAGGTAATGGGACTGGAATTGTTTGAAGGGATGGATTGAGATGGAAGTGCAAGGAGATGATGGCAGAGATTAATTGAGCTGGTTGTCATCGGGTACAATGCAGGCTGAGATATTGCAGGTGGTTAGGTGTTGAACTGTTGCAGAA
>NW_020641403.1:539-1000 GCF_003573695.1 Papaver somniferum
TTGAGCTGGTTGTCATCGAGTTCAACGCAGGCTGAGATATTGCAGGTGGTTAGGTGTTGAACTGTTGCAGAAGTACATGAAGGAGCTACAGGAGATGGCTGTAGAAGATTGGCTCGAGTATGCTGCGCAATGAGCTGCAGGAACTGAACTGATATGATGCAGGTGGAGGTTATGGAGCTATGAATGATTAATTGCAGCTGAGTACAGGGAATGGTTGAAGCTTGAGATGTATGCTAGTTGTTGAGACAGGGAAGGAAACAAGAGAGAATGGAGTTGATAAAGTACACAGAACTGGTTTCAGAATTGTAACAGAAGCACCAGCTGGTTATGTTGCAGTGGCGGTATGAGTGAAAATGGTGATGTTGTTGCCATGTTGACTGGACGAGAAAGGCATATCAGATGTGGCCTGGAGCTGTCGGTACACAGATGACAACGGAATGGTGGAATTGAGCAGAGTATAT
>NW_020641404.1:0-424 GCF_003573695.1 Papaver somniferum
TACCATACAAGGTTGGCTCCTCCCATCCGGCCTTAACAACCAGTTGTTTCGCAGCCTCTTATCCCTTTTACCTATATGGTTTATGGTTACGAGACTGCACCCTAAGTGGGGTTTTCTTCGGGCCGAGTGCAGTATAAGCCAAGACTTGTCAAGAATGGCAAGGTACGCTCCAGACGCCCCTGGCACTCTTGACTCAACCGTGTACCTCGGCGCCTTGGTCAGATTCTGCACTCCTTGGGAGAGTCCTTATTACCTTAGTCGCCCAACCTAAGTCATATGCTTAAGATGAGAATCCAAGGTGCCTCTCCCGGATGGGCTTTATTGACACCAAATCTCCATGACTCAGGTTCCGGTGGCGGTGTAGCCTTTCCCTGAGCCATGCAACAGGTACCCCCTTATATGACATACTTTAGGTCTTACATTT
>NW_020641404.1:552-683 GCF_003573695.1 Papaver somniferum
TATTCACGAACTAGGGTGTACGCCATAAAGGTTCGCCCCTTTCTCTTTTGTCATTGTTCTCTGATTGTCTTTTGTAGAATTTATTATCTCTGCGAAGTTCTCGTATATCATGATCTTGTTTTGTATGAATA
>NW_020641404.1:694-1000 GCF_003573695.1 Papaver somniferum
ATAATCTCGCAACTATTCTTTCATTGAATGTTTATTCGCAATCGTTTTGTTGCGTCATACATAACTTCTCAAAGCTTCTTATGGATAATATCTCTTTAAGTACAATCTGTTCCATGGTCTGTCAAGTCTATGACCAACATCTCTACCTTCTGGATCCATTAATTTATAAGATCCTGTCCCAACTATCTCCTTAATGATGTAAGGTCCATCCCATTTTTTCACTAACTTTCCACCATTTTCTCGCTGATATATTGGTGTCTCTCGCAGAACTAAATCTCCTGGTTGAAATTCGTGTACTTTGACACG
>NW_020641405.1:0-409 GCF_003573695.1 Papaver somniferum
TCAAAGATGAAATTTCCAAAGACAGGGCTCTCAAAAGAAGAGTCTTCGAGCTCCCCTCCTTCACAAGAAGAAATACTAGGTTTGTCACTAATCAAACGACCTAGAGTGTTTCTTTTCCAAGCCCGCTCTCTAATGACCTCGGGCATACACTAGAAAAACAAAAATACAAAGAAAAATCCTAAATTGAAGGGAATATCTAAGCAAACACAAACAAGGCTGACTCCACCACAACAAACCTACTGATTTCTTGCAAACAAAAAGCATGATGGCTCCACTTATATTGTTTCTAGACCAGATTCTAATCCTTCGAAAGGGAATTCGTTACAATTTAAGCAAACCCCTCTGGAATCAATCCGAGTCAAAGTAAGTTGAATAGAGGCGAGGGAAGCTCAGTGGAGCTGTGATACCC
>NW_020641405.1:420-1000 GCF_003573695.1 Papaver somniferum
CCCCTCTGGAATCAATCCGAGTCAAAGTAAGTTGAATAGAGGCGAGGGAAGCTCAGTGGAGCTTTGATACCCAAGGCCTCACCGGTATTACAAGGCGGCGCAGTCACGCATTCAACTCACAGAAACCATCATGAACTTCGAAGTATGCTTAAAAGGGTAACCAATATTTTTCGAACGACTTTCCTACTAAGCTCGTTACCCTATAGGTCTTTTTCTATTCCAAATTTTAAAGCTTAGGTTCGGGATAAGTATTGTTTTCCTAAGGCGGGCAAGAAGAGAATGGTGATGAAATCTGAACCCTTATTTTGTATGGCCATTCCTTGCCTTTTACTAAGAAATTAAAGCAGCCGAATTCAGTTCCTCGACATATATGCAAACGAAGGAATACAGTAACTCGCTAGCAGGGGATTCGCGAGTGTTTCGACAAGCTTACCTCCCGTTCCAGACGGGGGATGAACCGTTGAAGTCGACTCGGGCCACGACTCCTATGTCATGTGCGAACCCGAGAGGCCGAGGCGATATCGTACTCGCCGTCCTTCTCTGCAAACAGCTTAATATTTAAACTACCCTTCCGTAGGGT
>NW_020641406.1:0-466 GCF_003573695.1 Papaver somniferum
TTTACATAGTGGATGACAGCTAATGTACAACTAACATTTCCCCTAATTTCGGATCTGGCTTGCGGTATTTTCGCAAGCTTACAAATGTAACATTCGCAACATTCCTAATTTTTGCAAGATCATCACGCTTTTCTCATGTTTAAGTTGATGTCATCTGTTATGTCGTTTCTGAAATCATCCTGCGATGTCTTCGCGATGTGTTGTTAATAATTTCGCAAGCATATTCTTCTGTGCGAGATTCTGATCCTACATCTTGCCTCTTTTTTCTTGAATATTGCTTGAAAAGCGATCTTTAAGAAAAAATCCACCTTGTTGTAATTGTTGGAGGAACGAGCGAAATAATATCGGACTTGAAAAGTATGTACTTGCCTCTATTCTTTTGTGAAGTTCTGGAACGTTGCGAAGTAAATAAGAAGTATCAACCCTTGAAGTATGCGAAGTATCCTTGATGAAGTATAAAAATTAC
>NW_020641406.1:477-1000 GCF_003573695.1 Papaver somniferum
GGAACGTTGCGAAGTAAATAAGAAGTATCAACCCTTGAAGTATGCGAAGTATGAAGTATCCTTGATGAAGTATAAAAAGTACTTAATCCTCGAAATATAAGAAGAACTCTGCGAAGTAAATAAGAAGTATCTGTCCTTGAATAATAAGTATTGCCTCTATTCGTGCGAAATTATTACTCCATTTTTGGTGAGGATTCTTATTGTTCATTAGCGAACGTCCACTTTGGGAATGATTCTTACCGAGGAGATAAAGAACATAAAATGTTTTCTTGGTAATCCTACAACACACCCCTTGTAATAATTTGTAGATCTAAACATAAAAATGATGATAAGAATGCTAAAATTGTACAGAGACACAAGGATTACGTGGTTCGATCAATTTGATCTACATCCACGGGGTTAGGTTTTACTATGATTATTTGTAATTACATCTTGATTACATGGAGACTCCATTAATGAGTATTTGGATCTCTAGGTTCTTGAAGGAGGAAGAAGAAGGAGATAATAATAATACAACCAATTC
>NW_020641407.1:0-365 GCF_003573695.1 Papaver somniferum
GTCTCTGCGCCAAGACATGCCAACCATGCCAGCCACACCACCGTGCCAATGGAAAACCATGCCAGCCACGTCTCTGCGCCAAGGCATGCCAGCCGCACCACCGTGCCAATGGAAAACCATGCCAGCCACGTCTCTACGCCAAGGCATGCCAACCATTCCATCCGCACCAACGTGCCAATGACAAAACATGCTAACCGCACCACCGTGCCAATGGCAAACCATGCCAGCCACGTCTCTGCGCCAAGGCATGCCAACCATGCCAGCCATGTCTCTGCGCCAAGGCATGCCAACCATGCCACCCGCACCAACGTGCCAATGGAAAACGATTCCTTCCACTCTCTGCGCCAAGGCATGCCAACCATACC
>NW_020641407.1:565-928 GCF_003573695.1 Papaver somniferum
AAAACAAACCATGCCATGGCTCTAGGTGGTTCCAAGGGCCAATATAGAAGGTTAGACACCCCATATTCGGAAGTTTTGGTAACTGAGTTAACTTCCTATTATTTCAAGTTCAAAATTTGAAGTATCAGTTTTTCCCAAATTCTGATTTTTGGGCCATCGTTCATTCAGAACTTTACAAAAAAAATTATCTCCTGAATATTACAAGTTCAAAACAAACCATGCCATGGCTCTAGGTGGTTCCAAGGGCCAATATAGAAGGTTAGACACCCCATATTCGGAAGTTTTGGTAACTGAGTTAACTTCCGATTATTTCAAGTTCAAAATTTGAAAAGTATCAGTTTTTCCCAAATTCTGATTTTTGGG
>NW_020641408.1:0-761 GCF_003573695.1 Papaver somniferum
AACTCTATAAATACATGTATCCTAAACCCAAGAATAGAGGGAATATTAGGTTAGATAACCCGGAGAAAAACACCCTTGTATCAAATACATCAATAAAATACCCCTCCGTTCTTCCGTGGATGCAGGCAACACATTCTGAAGCACGTAAATTCTTGTCTTCTTATTTATTTTTGATCGTTTTTGTAACCCTAATCATCATCAAATCATCGTGTTTAGTGCCTAGAATTTATTTTGGGTACAAACATTGGCGCCGACAAAGGGGATTCGAGTAAAACGATCGTGTTTACCAGTGAGAGAACCCTCAGAAAAATCATGAACGAGATTCCAACAAAAATCAGCAAGAAAAAATAAAAGAATAGGGTTCTTACGTAACTATTGCGAAGGTTGAAGAAAACGTTGCAAACAGTTACAGAAACCGTTGCGAAGGCAGTAGTAGAAGCTTTGCAGCACAGTAACAGATATAAATGTTGCAGAAATCATTACAAAAGAACTTATCCTGTACAACCCTATAAGTCCAGCTTCCTGTTCAGCTTTAGATCCAGCGAATCATGTCCGTCAGATATAGAAGATCTTGACCGTAAGATCTGTCCTGCCAAGGATCCAGCTCCCGGTTGACAAATAGGTTCAGTGTCCGACTGGTTCGGTTCAGAGCGAACCAGTTCAGTACGGTTCAAAACGAACCAGACCGATACGACCCAACCAATTGACTGAACTCGCCACGTCAGCAGAATTCCACGTCATCAGTGACATGTCAGAAGACT
>NW_020641409.1:0-420 GCF_003573695.1 Papaver somniferum
GTTGTTATTTAATTTGATGATGTATGCTTGGCTTAGGTGTTTTGATACATCATGCTTAGGACTTACAATCAATGTTTTGAAAATCTACTTTGGCAAAATAAGAGTCCATATAATTTATGTTTTGAACTATAATCGCCTAGAATTAAATTCTGAACCACTTGAAAATGAAAAATGGGCGAATCTTTAGTCCCAGTACTCTTGCCCATATTGTTAATATTTTTTGTATATATTTTTATTTTTAAATCTTTACAAGTCCGAGCAACGAATCCCTTATTTATCCCTTAAAAAATACAACAACAAATTGGCGCCGCCGAGGCGGACTTGTATATAAATTGATTTTTTTTATTTTTTTTTGGGTTTATTATTTTTTTTAAAATTGTTTGTTCCTTTTTACGTTTCTTTTTGTCTTTATTTTGCAGG
>NW_020641409.1:431-1000 GCF_003573695.1 Papaver somniferum
TTTTTTAGAATTGTTTGTTCCTTTTTACGTTTCTTTTTGTCTTTATTTTGCAGGTTCAAAGTGAAAACTAAGGACTTGGAGAGGAAAAAGCTTAAAGCTTAAAGCGAAAAGAGAAGAAAAGAGGACAATTTTAGGATTTAATTTTTAATTTTTTTTAGAGTGTGCGAGGAAAACTGTAATTTTTTTATTTTTTTTATTTAGGACTTTAGACTTTAAACAATTGGACTTTATTTTTTTAACCCTACGGAAGAGTATTATTATTAAAAAAAAATAAAAAATTATATAAACTGTGTGCAGGGAAGGACGACGATTACTATATCGTCTCGGCCCCTCGGGTTCGCACACAGCATATGAGTCGTGGCCCTAGTCTTATTCAACGGTTCATCCCCCGTCTGGTACGGGAGGTAAGTCCATCGAATCACTCACGAATCTCCTGTAAGCGAGTTACTGTATTCCTTAAGGTGATTCATTGATTGAGGACGAATTTGGACTGTTTTTAAATTCCTAGTAAAGGGCAAGGCCTGGCCAATACAAGATAAGGGTTCGGATTTCATCACCGCTCCCTTCTT
>NW_020641410.1:0-333 GCF_003573695.1 Papaver somniferum
TTCTGTTTGTTGTGTTGATAGTCATTTTAGAGAAATGGTGAAAGACTTCATCAATAAGCGAAATGATTTAAAATCTCGAATCATTTCCTCTGTGGAAGAAATAACTCACTATGAACAAAGGTTGTCTCTAACCAAGAATACCTTGCGCGATCTGAAAGGGGAACTTAGTGAGTTAACTGATATTTCTGAAGATTTAGAGGAACTTAACGATTCCATAATCAATGGGTTCTTCAATAACAAGAAGGAGTTTTCTGTAGATTCCCTGAGAAATATCTACAATACCTAGTAAGTCTTCCTTTTGATTAGTTGGAAGAATAACTAGTGCGATGAATA
>NW_020641410.1:533-1000 GCF_003573695.1 Papaver somniferum
GCGTATTCCAATTGAATTAATCATGGGTTTACTTGTGATTAATTTGGTTGAGCTTTGGATATAGAAAATCATTCCCATGGTTTTTGGTGTCCAATAAAAAATCCTTCTTTTCTTTCGAAATCAAGGTCGCTCTTGTTGTTCTATTGGGAATGACATCAAATGGGGGAGAGTTCTTTTGAACTAGTGCTTAATGGTAATATCTTGCGGAGAGTGCGTCTGTGGAATTTTATAGCGGTTATCTTGTATCTTAAAACTCCTTGATGAATGTTGTTAGCTTCGGCTATTAGATTGCATCTAAATTAAGTTGGTATGTATTTTTATTTTGGTCTTGAAATGTCTCTTGTGGAAATTTCATTATGATCCCGTTCTTGTACCTTTGCCAATTTTATTGACAAAAAGGGGGAGCAATATTGTAGTTCACACTACAAATACATATGGTTTTCGGATCATTGTGTAAGGGGGAGTCG
>NW_020641411.1:0-603 GCF_003573695.1 Papaver somniferum
GCGAAACAAGATGTTGTGGAATCACAAATAGTGAGAGGAACATGTTTGTGATTAATTTTTATATCTTGCCTATCGGAGATATCAATCTCAAGCCAATCAATCTGATTGTACTCGTACGATAGAAGATGCAAGATCAAATCACACAACTACGATAAAAGTAGTATCGGTCTGGATTGACAATCCCAATGAAGTATTTAAGTCGTTAACCTGGTTTTAGAAGAAGAAAACCAAAGGTTAAAGGAGAAACGACTCTAGCACGGAAACTAGTATCACACGTAAGGTGTGGGGATTAGTTTTGCATAATATTAGATGTCTCCTTTATATAGTCTTTCAAATCAGAGTTTTGCCTTGGTAACAAAGCAACCAATATCCACCGTTAGATGAAAACCTGATTTAGATTCAAGCTAATATTTCTCAACCGTTATATCGAAAACTTAGCTTGTTACACACACTTGACATGTATGCTTCTAGGTTTGTGTAACCGTACCCAAACGTGTATATTGTTAGTTCAACAATAGTTAACCAAATGGTTAACCATATGAGCATTTCATATCAACCATGTTCTTCTTCACCATAACTAGTTCAAATGACTTAAAGATGAAC
>NW_020641411.1:614-1000 GCF_003573695.1 Papaver somniferum
GGTTAGCCATATGAGCATTTCATATCAACCATGTTCTTCTTCACCATAACTAGTTCAAATGACTCAAATGAACTAGTTAGAGAGTTGTTCAATTGCAAGGAAATCTTATGTAACTACACAAGACACAATTGAAGCAAAGATGATTTGATTCACTTGAATCGGTTCATGAACTTTATAGCCACAGTTTGCATACTGCATTCCTCAGTCTTTATAAGTTTAAGTTCAGAAATCATCTTCAGATATATACCTTCTTAAGTTCGCACACTAGATTCGCGTACTTAAGCAACCGGGAATAGTTTACAAACTCCAGCAGAAAATCTCGGCAAAGACCTTCCGCCGGTTCGCAGACTGGGTTCGCGGACTGGCACTCACACAACTAGTTTGTC
>NW_020641412.1:0-523 GCF_003573695.1 Papaver somniferum
CATTCTGCTCAAATTGGGCGGTTTCTTCTTATTTTCATCCGTGTGACTCCAGAGTACCTATAGAACTCAAAACACGCGTAAAATACATAATTTACAAGAAAAATAACAAAGAAAGCATAACCAATAGATATTAAATACGGTGTATTCTATACCCTATCAGTCTCTTTCGGAAATTTCATTATGATCCCGTTCTTGTACCTTTGCCAATTTTATTGACAAAAAGAGGGAGAATTAATATGTACTTAACGCTACAAATACATATGGTTTTCGGATCATTGTGTAAGGGGGAGTGGTTTCCACGTGAGATGGAGTATTGAATAAGGGGGAGTGATACATATCACCATAGTATTATTGTTGAAGTTGTGATACAATTGAACTTTGACGCTGTGTAATAATACTATGACACCGTATAACAATGATCGAGAACTATGTTTTCTCATTGTTATAGCTACGGATATTCAACAACGGTGATGCTAAACTTACAACCTTTGGGATCATTGGAGTACTTGGAAGTGACGAAGAT
>NW_020641412.1:534-970 GCF_003573695.1 Papaver somniferum
GGATCTTCAACAACGGTGATGCTAAACTTACAACCTTTGGGATCATTGGAGTACTTGGAAGTGACGAAGATTTCGAGGAATATTGAAGATTAGACATGTGGAATAGGAGCTACTAAAGTTTCTTTATCTGTTTTGTATTCCATATGTATTGATAGTTTTGTCACTAAAATTGACAAAGGGGGAGATTGTTAGAGCATTGCTCGGTCGAACTCGCATGCATTGCTATATCAAGCATGTTTGTCAATGTTAGTGATCAAAACTATAAGTCTTGATTTCTAGTTTATTATAGCTAAGTCTCGGACTAGGATAGAAAGTGTAGTTGAGCTCAAGGACTTCATGGTGAATCATCATACAAGTAGAAGAACTACTCAAGGATCCGGTGAAAATTCTCGACAAAAAGGTATGTGAAGACTTGAACTTATCTGTTACTCAAAAG
>NW_020641413.1:0-357 GCF_003573695.1 Papaver somniferum
TATCTATGCATGAATGATTGGTAACAATTTTATTTTCTCTAATTTACAATTTATAATTCATTCAATCACCGCTTTTGCGGAGTTCTAAATGTTCACATAATTTTCTTAATTACTTGTGATTCAATTTGATAGATTATACTTTGTTTAATCGATTGATAGTCTATTCTTATGGAATACAATTAGTATTTGGGAATATGTTTGATTATGTATGAATTAAGAAATAAAGGACTTAAAGGATAGTTAGAGTTTTGAAACATATTTGGTATCGTTCATTCATGTGTAATAGTGGAATCTAGTGTCTTGGTTACTTTTAATATCTTGAAATCAATTTTGCAATAAGTTTTCTATTTTTAAGTT
>NW_020641413.1:368-749 GCF_003573695.1 Papaver somniferum
TATCGTTCATTCATGTGTAATAGTGGAATCTAGTGTCTTGGTTACTTTTAATATCTTGAAATCAATTTTGCAATAAATTTTATATTTTCAAGTTTTATAAGTCTAAAATCTTTTGCTTTCACAAATCTCAACGAACCTATTACTGCAACCCAATTGAAAATCACATCAATTTTTGGCGTCGCTGCCGGGGACTTGTCTTTAGGCTAGAGTTTTTAGATTTTTTTTTTTAGGTTTTTATTTGTTTTTCATTTTTATTTTATCTGTTCTTCTTTACGTTTTTGGGTTTTTGTCTTTTCCTTACAGATTTTGGAGTTTGGAGCGAAAGAAAAATTTGCCAAAGCTTTTGGTGAATACTTAAAGATTTGGAGTAAAAGCAAAGCG
>NW_020641414.1:0-565 GCF_003573695.1 Papaver somniferum
AAGAGCCTTTGTCCGACTCATATCACTTGGTTGAAGAGAGTTGATACCAAACAGATTTGTTGTTCCTTTACTGTTTGGAATACGAACCAAAGGAATTGTTCCAAGTACGTGACTTATTTATAAGTTGGAGGCGTGAGAATACAGAAGGAACTAGGTGAACTATATGTTTAGTTACTTGGTCTCAACTATACGAAGTTAGGTGTAATTTTGTGTAGCGGCTTAATCCTGAGAGTATTCAATTCTGGACAAGGTCCCGAGGTTTTTCTGCATTTGCGGATTCCTCGTTAACAAAATCTTGCTATGTCATTTACTTTTATTTTCCGTATTATAATTGTTTTATTATAATTAAAGTAAATCACACAAACGTTAATTCCTATTTACTTGATAAGTGAATCATATTGTATTTGGTTAAGTCTGAACCTTTTTATCAAGTAAACATACTTCGTTGTTGTATTGTCTCGATCTCGTATCCATAGACGATCACATGAAGTGTGAACCGATTAGTTGTATTGTCTCGACTCAGTCCATAGACAATCACTTTCGGAGAAAGGACTTATAGGTAGGA
>NW_020641414.1:576-1000 GCF_003573695.1 Papaver somniferum
ATTGTCTCGACTCAGTCCATAGACAATCACTTTCGGAGAAAGGACTTATATGTAGGAAAAGTTTTAGATTGAGGTATATTTGAGTACCCTCGTCTTTTAAACCTAGTTCAATTTCCTATAGTCAATACAGATACGCCATCCCGTGGTCACTCGGGTTGGCATTAACTCATTATTATCATTTTGGACTACAGTGATACCTGATTTCTCGGGAAGAACCTGAACGGGGTTGACCCACTTACTGTCTGAAATTGGGTAGATAATACATGCATCTAACAACTTAAGCACCTCTTTTCGAACTACCTCTTTCATGTTAGGGTTCAATCGACGTTGCATCACCCTCGAAGGTTTGGAGTTTTCCTCTAAATGGATCTGATGCATACACACAATAAGACTTATACCCTTAATATCCGTTATGGTCTACCCT
>NW_020641415.1:0-441 GCF_003573695.1 Papaver somniferum
TCTA
This sequence comes from Papaver somniferum, assembly GCF_003573695.1. Taxonomy (NCBI): domain Eukaryota; kingdom Viridiplantae; phylum Streptophyta; class Magnoliopsida; order Ranunculales; family Papaveraceae; genus Papaver; species Papaver somniferum. The sequence goes on from NW_020641415.1 coordinate 5, forward strand.
AACTCATAATCTTCTTATCCGAAGGGTTCTGAAACTATGCCGGAGCTGAAGGATTCTTAGTGTATCCAAAACCTGGGGGAACCTGAGCATTACTAGACTGACCTTGATTCCGGCCCTTGGACCAAGAAAAGTTTGGATGGTTTCTCCATCCAGGGTTATAGGTTTCTAAATATGGGTCAAACTTCTGTCGGTTATCAAACCTAGTGTTGTTATAAAGAGCATTGGCTTTCTCTTCAACAACATGGGCTTCCCAAAAAGGCTCATTTCTTCCACTACTATCACTAGAATAACCTAATTCTAAGGCTTCTAACCTTTTGGCTATAGCTGCTATTTTGGCATCTGACTCATGAGACCCTTCTACCCTGTTAACATTTCCTCTACTTAGAAGATCTGTTTTTGGGTTTCCCTACTATTTTCCCATTGTTGGGTCTTATCGG
>NW_020641415.1:452-1000 GCF_003573695.1 Papaver somniferum
TACCCTATTAACATTTCCTCTACTTAGAAGAATTGTTTTCTGGGGTTCCCTACTATTTTCCCATTGTTGGGTCTTATCGGCGATTTCATTCAAACATGTCATCGCTTCATCAACAGTTTTATTCTCAAACCCACCTGTGCATAAGGACTCAACCATGGTTGTTGTTGAATAATCTAAACCCTCGTAGAGGATCCGAATTGATCGATACGACGCATAACCTGTGATATTTCAATTATATAACAAAATATAATGCGGAAAAGGAATAACACAGACACCAAAATTTTGTTAATGAGGAAACCGCAAATGCAGAAAAACCCCAGGACCTAGTCCATATTGAACACCACATTGTATTAAGTCGCTACAGACACTAGCCTACGACCAATTAACTTCGTACTGGACTGTAGTTGAACCCTAATCAATCTCACACTGACTCAAGGTACAGTTGCGCTCCTTACGTCTCTGATCCCAGCAGGATACTATGCACTTGATTCCCCTAACTTCCCACCCATAACTAAGAGTTGCTACGACCGAAAGTCGAAGACTTAATA
>NW_020641416.1:0-319 GCF_003573695.1 Papaver somniferum
CACTAGGCTTGAGTCCCAAGTTAGGGACTTCCAATGGGGATACTTGACGATCACAAGAATCATTACTACCCCCAAACTTAGGGTTTTCACTACTCTCAGACAAACCTTTAATTATTGCTTGGATTTCCGGATCTTCCCAGTCCTTAAAATGCTGAAGAGATTCTTCTAGTTCTGTACCCCCAAACTTAGAATTTTCGTTTCCTCTACATAGACTAGTCACAATGTTCCTAATTTCTAGACCATCGGGTTCTTGAAAAAGGTCAATTGCTTTCTCTAAGTTATAATCAGGTGGTTCATCCTCTACTTGCTTCATAGCTGC
>NW_020641416.1:519-813 GCF_003573695.1 Papaver somniferum
GAGGAACTTTAACGGACCTATCAGCTAACTGAAGTGTTACCTGGGTAGGTTTCATCTCACCAAGTCCTAGCTTAAGGTACACATGGTACGAAAGTAAGTTCACACTGGCTCCTAAGTCAAGAAACGCTTTCTCAACACGGTATTTACCTATTGTACAAGCAATGGTAGGGGCCTGGGTCTTTATACTTAGGAGTAGTGGTATTCTGAATAATAGAACTCACATGACTAGCTATGAAGGCTTTCTTCTGGACACTGAGCTTACGCTTTCGCGTACACAAGTCCTTAAGGAACTTG
>NW_020641417.1:0-545 GCF_003573695.1 Papaver somniferum
GAACCCACCAAGCATTGGTATGTCAAGTTTGGTTGTCGTATTTTAGTGAGTCAAAACTCATGTTAAGAGTCGCTTGATTATGTACTAGAGTTAAACTTCGTATAGGTTAGATTGAAAGAATTAGGATATGAGACATTACAAGTATTGCGAAGTCTTGAAGATGTGAAGAAGCAAGGAGCTACAACGACAACAATCATCCTTCCACTTGAGGTTAGTGATATTTGACTTTAACTTTTTCATTCCCTAACGCATCTTTCAAGTCGTGCATATTGAAAACATAACTGCGAAGAACATATGAACTATATATAGACATAGTATTAAGGAATACAATACGAGGTTTATTGCTTAACCATTAAACTTTGTAGATAAGACATCGTCATAATCATTTGAATGCTTTTGTGATTATGTATGGGTATGAGGTGAGGATTTCATCCTAGGGAACAATGTTCACATGTGTTTTAAGGAAGTAAGTTCATAAACTTGTTTGTGAATCGAAAAGGAAATTGCCAGGTGTTATTGGTTTTGTTATTCATTGCATATCTTAT
>NW_020641417.1:556-867 GCF_003573695.1 Papaver somniferum
ACCGAAAAGGAAATTGCCAGGAGTTATTGGTTTTGTTATTCATTGCATATATTATGAACAACCAATATGTGTGATAGAGTATAACCGCTCACAACTTGTTGTGTTCTTGGTAGAACTATTCACAAAGTCATGACTTTTGTATTGGTATAACGTTTATTAGTAAAACCAATCTTAAGTAATCACATGTGGTATGATCGGATTATGTCTGCCTTGGGTAAAGGGAACCGATCCTAGTAAGGGAAAGGGAACCGATCCTTGTAAGGGGTGCAGTACATCAAGGGGAACTGATCCTTGTATGGGGTGCAACAAGG
>NW_020641417.1:878-1000 GCF_003573695.1 Papaver somniferum
CAAGGTTTATAGCAGAAAGGGGAACCGATCCTATGGACATGTGCAACACATATAAGTTAGATACCATATATATGTGGGGAACCGATCCTAGTACCTAGTCAACCGAATCTTTGGGAAGCTAG
>NW_020641418.1:0-340 GCF_003573695.1 Papaver somniferum
CCCATCAATAACTAAAACCCAAGTGTTAAAGTCATGAGCTTGAAGAAAAGACTGCATAGCCATTTTCCACCATAAATAGTTTGAGCCATCAAACCCTAGAGGTACGTTAACCGAATAAATTATCATTTGATTCAAAACTTTATAGGTTGGATCACACCAAACACATAATTATCAGATCTTTTCGTGTTTGCCTGCTCTGACACCAATTGAAAAGACGAGGGTACCCAAATACACCACAATATTTTTATTTGATCACAACCTATTCAATCTCTACCGTGTATAAACCTCTTGGAGCAACAATCACTCAAGGAATATTTCAACACAGTGTCCACTTGAAATA
>NW_020641418.1:540-911 GCF_003573695.1 Papaver somniferum
TCTCTCTCTTGATTTGATTTCCTCAAACAGAAACTGCGAGTACTAATCAAATACAAGGAATAACTTGGATGGTACCAAAGACCAATATCCAAGGATCAATCAATGACAATCAACAACCAAAGGTTGGATTACTCTAATTGATGATCTAACGCACAACCTGTATTGTTTCAATTATAAAGATAAAACAATGTAATGCGGAAATTGAAAAAACACAGACACCAGAAATTTTGTTAATGAGGAAATCAAAAATGCAGAAAAACCCCGGGACCTAGTCCAGATTGAACACACAATGTATTAAGCCGCTACAGACACTAGCCTACTCCAAGCCAACTTCGGACTGGACTGTAGTTGAACCCCAATAAGTCTCCCAC
>NW_020641418.1:969-1387 GCF_003573695.1 Papaver somniferum
ACCAATTGAAAAGACGAGGGTACCCAAATACACCACAATATTTTTATTTGATCACAACCTATTCAATCTCTACCGTGTATAAACCTCTTGGAGCAACAATCACTCAAGGAATATTTCAACACGGTGTCCACTTGAAATAGGGTTAGTCCGAATTGGCCTAACACGTGAATAATTATATCATACAAGTGGAGAAATCCAATACACTTTGTGTGATTGTCTATGGATATGAATTGAGACAATACAACGACAAAGTGTTCACTTGATAATCGAAACCTTATAAGATAAATATCAAGTGCCTAGTTAACGTACAAGTGTAATTACTTTAATTATAATATAAAAACAATTATAATGCGGAAATAAAGTAAAGCACACACCAGAATTTTGTTAACGAGGAAAACTACAATCTTGTAGAAAAACC
>NW_020641418.1:1587-2000 GCF_003573695.1 Papaver somniferum
AGTCTCCCACTGATCCAAGGTACAGTTATACTCCCTACGCCTCTGATCCCAGCAGGATACTGCGCACTTGATTCCCTTAGATGATCTCACCCACAACTAAGAGTTGCTACGACCCAAAATCGCAGGCTTTAACAATAAAAAAATCTGTCTCACACAGATAAGTCTACCAAAGGATCAATCTATCTCCCACAGATAAACCCTAAAGGTTTTGTTCCGTATTTTGATAATAATCAATGTGAATAGGAACCAATTGATAATCCGGTCTTATATTCCCGAAGAACAGCCTAGAGTTATCAATCACCTCACAGCAATCTTAATCGTATGGTAGCGAAACAAGATGTTGTGGAATCACAAACAATGAGACGAAGATGTTTGTGATTACTTTTTATATCTTGCCTATCAGAGATATCAAT
>NW_020641419.1:0-510 GCF_003573695.1 Papaver somniferum
AAGTCCAAAGTTTATTATAACAAAAAAACGTAATTACAAGAATTACAAATTTGGAGCACAAAACTCCCTACCCCCATAAACCAAAGGGGTCTAAATAACTTATAAGAAATAACAAAAATAATAACCACAAAAATGAAAATTAAAAGAAGCTACCTATATCTATAGCCAACTCCTTTCAATTTACTTCTGCTGCTACCAACTCTATACGATTTGCTCTTAGAAAAAATTTCATCCATAATATCCGTATCAAAAGCATAATTACCCAAGATATTTTCATCTTCATCCACATAAAACTCTCCGTCTTCATCCTCAGTGGCAAAGTTAGCAGGAACAAGCTTAATAGGAGATTTTTTCTTTGAATTCATTCTTTCCAGTTGCTCCCTCTTTTCTTTGAAATATTCTTGTCTAAAAGCTGGACTTCTAATGAACTGAGCACGCACATCTTCCAACTGAATAGTGCTTGCCACCTCTAATTCCTCCTTAGACAAAATATTATTCTTATCAAAAACA
>NW_020641420.1:0-362 GCF_003573695.1 Papaver somniferum
ACTGGCATATACAAGGGAACCAGTGGTCGATAACCTAACTCTAGGTCAACACAACTGGCATATACAAGGGTAACAGTGGTCGACTTTATTGAATTTATTCCTTTTGGTCAAATGGTCTGGTCTCAATTTTTTTTTTTTCAAATTTTTGGTAACTACCATTTTTTTTTCATGGTATCTCAATCACTCTAATTCGCCCTAGCATTGGTAACAACTTGAATCGTGGGCCCCACCTATCACTTAGAGAAACATAGTTTAAAAAAAAAATAAAATAAAAATAGAAGTGAAAAGGACTCAACGAGATATGGTGAAACTATCATGTTATTTCTAACACCTGAGCTCTGTGCTTTTATGAATAGACTCTT
>NW_020641420.1:562-721 GCF_003573695.1 Papaver somniferum
AAAGGATTGGTCAACTCGAACCATAAAGTAACAGTCGAAATAACTGTGGGTCTTCAAAACCAAATAGAGCTGACCATAGGAAACTGCAGTGAACCAAGAAAATGGACAAGAATAGCATGCCCTTACCCTGATTAAGATATTTATATCTAATTGTGGTTC
>NW_020641421.1:0-299 GCF_003573695.1 Papaver somniferum
GATGACGGGACCGCCACCTAGGTAGAGATGGCAGCGTTCTGTAGGGTCCGCGGCATAATTGTGCTTTTTGTAACGATGTAAAAGGAATGTTTTTTGATTGTGTATCCTTGGTTTTGGCCGTTCACTTTTTGTAATCACCCTTTATGAAATGAATCCTCTTCTTGATATACCTACAATGTTTTGTATTTTAAGTTTGTGAAAAATCAAAACAAAAGTTAAGTGTTTTTGAGTGCGATACGAAAGGAAGGTACCTTCGTGATCGTCTTGAGACCTGTCACCCCGCTGGCAAATCCTGGGCC
>NW_020641421.1:499-748 GCF_003573695.1 Papaver somniferum
TTCGATTGGTCATTTTAGTTTTATCTCCTTTCTGCTTGCTTCGGGTGATGATCGGGGTTGTCCGGGGTGTTTCTTTTGACAAAGCTTTGGATTTTCCTGCTTCCTGCGTCTTCTCCATCACATGCCTTTTTGTTGACGAAATCTAGCGTAAACTCGCCTTCTTTACTCACAACACGTTCTCTCTGTATAAATTTATTCAAACAGAAACGGGAATATCCGCGTGAAGCAGGTTAGTTGTCGAAATACAAT
>NW_020641422.1:0-375 GCF_003573695.1 Papaver somniferum
ATTATTGGTTAAGGAATAAGTTGGAATCCCAACCATGATATTTATGCAATGAATTAGTTTTGTCTCCATATTTTGTTGCTTATAATTCACTTTTAATATTGTTATATGATTTGAATGCATGTTTAGTCGAGTCGCGAATCGATTGAATTAGTTTTCATCTCTATTGCTAGATTAGGGTTATTATACGCAAAATTGATAATTCCTGATTGCAAGTAGCATAATTGTGATTATTGCTTGTAGTGATACATCCTAGTAGTCACAAGTGGATTATAACCTTTGTTAAAACGGATTAGCGCTTTTACACGTTTGTTTGCATTGATTAGTCTTATTTCATAGAACTTAGTGCTCTTAGGGAGTTAAACTTAATTGTGCTTT
>NW_020641422.1:575-1000 GCF_003573695.1 Papaver somniferum
TATAGGAAACCGAAACAACTTGACAACCTAGATCCTCTCTGTGGGAACGATCCTTTCTTACCCTTGCTATATTTTATATTTTGAGTAGTGAGAAAGTAATTTATTTTTGACGCATACGACAGCGATCAAACTTTGGCGCCGCTGCCGGGTAGGCAGCGGTTGTCACTTGTTTTTGGTTTCTTATTTTTTGTTTTGGTTTTGTTTTTTGTTTTGTTTTTGTTTTTATTTCTGGTTGTTAAACTTGTTTTGAGGATCGTGTTTCAGGTACCAATTTCTATGGACGGAGCATATTGGAACAACAGATACGGTTTTCAACAACCTCAACAATATGGAAACTACCAACCATCCCAGGGTTATAGTCAACACCAATCATTGTTTATGATCAATATCCTACGGAATATTGTGGTCCTCATACATATCAACAA
>NW_020641423.1:0-344 GCF_003573695.1 Papaver somniferum
AAGTCATTTTCTCCAGGTCAAAAAGTTCTTCTGTATGATACCCGCTTGCATCTTTTCCCTGGGAAGTTACGTTCTCGGTGGACGGGTCCTTTTATTGTTCGCACTGTCTTTCCTCATGAAGCTGTTGAGATCGAGACACCAGATGGTAGTAGTTCTTCGAAGGTTAACGGTAAGAGATTGAAACCCTTTTTAGAGCCCTTTCCTACAGGTGATGTTGAGGAGGTCCCTCTGGAGGACCATGTTTACCCTTGATTGACCATCGAGGCGATTGTATGTTGTATATTAGTTTTTGATTTCTTTCTTCACCCAGGTACTATCTTTCCGACTTCTCTCTTTACTGATTC
>NW_020641423.1:355-1000 GCF_003573695.1 Papaver somniferum
TTGATTTCTCTCTTCACCCAGGTACTATCTTTCCCACTTCTCTTTACTGATTCCTCATGTTACTTTGCTTTTTGGTATTGCTCTTTCATTAGAAACATTGATGACAATATTAGATTTAAATTTGGGGGTGGGGAAGAAACTTTTTGTTAGCTTTTAGTTGCAATAAATAAACTCCAGAGCCTATAAATTTATGCTTATCAAGGTTGGAACTAACCAATCTAAGTGGATGGGAACATCTTGGTTGTAGGAGTTGAGGAACCAATCTGATTAGATGGAAACATCTAAAGAGTCTATTCATAAAAGCACAGAGCTCAGGTGTTAGAATTAAAATAAAAAAAAACATGGTAGTTTCGCGATAACTCGTTGAATCCTAATCCCTTCTGTTTTTATTTTTTTAAGTGACTTGGTGGGGCACGCGATTCAAGTTGTTACCTTTGCTAGGGTAAATTAGGGTGATTGAGATACCAAAAAAAAATAAAATAAATAAATTGAGACCGGACCATCAGACCAACTGGAATAAAATCAATAAAGTCGACCACTGGTGCCCTTGTATATGCCAGTTGTGTTGACCTAGAGTTAGGTTTATCGACCACTGGTCCCCTTGTATTTGCCAGTTGTGTTGATATTAGTCAGACCGGTATCTTA
>NW_020641424.1:0-499 GCF_003573695.1 Papaver somniferum
ATATTTCGTAACACTAGTATATACTAGCCAGGGGATTCGTTAAAGCCAACTGAAAGTAACTTAATTCTTTATAAAGAATGATACCAAAAAATTCCCTAGAATAATGAAGATTATCTTTGGATGATTCCAAAAACCCCTAAAAACACTAAAGAATCCTGAAAGAGCTCCGGGAAACTTTAAAAAGCTCAGGAAGACTCCAAAAATCTTTGAAAAGCTTATATTTAATAATACTCCGTAGCACTGGGATCTACAAGCTTGGAGATTCTTTACAGAATGATAATAACAAATCCCTACAATAGTGAAGATCAACTTTGAATGTTCTCTAAAAAGCCTTGAAACTCTAAAAAACCCTGAAAATCTAAAAAGCCCTAAAATATCTAAAGAGCTCTGAAAAATCTAAAGAGCTCTGAAAAACTCTAAAAAGCTCTGAAAAAGCTTTAAGTTAATTATATTTCGTAGCAGTAGTATCTACTAGCCAGGGGATTCGTTAAAGCCAACT
>NW_020641424.1:527-1000 GCF_003573695.1 Papaver somniferum
TAGTATCTACTAGCCAGGGGATTCGTTAAAGCCAACTAAAAGTAACTTAATTCTTTATAAAGAATGATACTACAAAAATTCCCTACAATAATGAAGGTTATTTGTGAATGTTTCCTAATAACCCTAAAAACACTAAAGAGCCCTGAAAGAGCTCTGAGAAACTCTAAAAAGCTTAGGAAGACTCCAATAAGCTTTGAAAAGCTTAAATTTAATAATATTCGGTAGCACTGGGATCTACAAGCTTGGAGATTCGTTACAGAATGATAATAACAAATCCCTACAATAGTGAAGATCAACTTTTAATGTTCTCTAAAAATCCTTGAAAACTCTAAAAACCCTGAAAACTCTAAAAAGCCCTAAAATATCTAAAGAGCTCTGAAAAACTCTAAAAAGCTCTGAAAAAGCTTTAAGTCAATTATATTTCTTAGCACTAGTATCTACTAGCCAGGGGATTCGTTAAATCCAACTAAAAG
>NW_020641425.1:0-152 GCF_003573695.1 Papaver somniferum
TTTTTTTAGAGTTTTCAAAGATTTTTAGAGAACATTCAAAGTTGATCTTCACTATTGTAGGGATTTGGTTTTACCATTCTTTAACGAATCTCCTAGCTTGTAAATCCCAGTGCTACGGAGTATAATTAAATTTAAGCTTTTCAAAGATTTTT
>NW_020641425.1:228-478 GCF_003573695.1 Papaver somniferum
TTTTTAGGAAATATTCAAAGATAATCTTCATTATTGTAGGGAAATTTGTTAGTATCATTCTTTATAAAGAATTAAGTTACTTTCAGTTGGCTTTAAGGAATCCCATGGCTAGTAGATACTAGTGATACGAAATATAATTAACTTAAAGCTTTTTCAGAGCTTTTTATAGTTTCTCAAAGCTCTTTAGATTTTTTAGAGCTCTTTGGATATTTTAGGGCTTTTTAGACTTCTCAGGGTTTTTTTAGAGTTT
>NW_020641425.1:678-1000 GCF_003573695.1 Papaver somniferum
CATTCTTCAACGAATCTCCTAGCTTGTAGATCCCAGTGCTACGGAGTATAATTAAATTTAAGCTTTTCAAAGCTTTTTGGAGTTTCCTGAGATTTTTAGAGTTTCTCAGAGCTCTTTCAGGAATCTCTAGTGTTTTTAGGGTTTCTAGGAAACATTCAAAGAAAATCTTCATTATTGTAGAGAATTTTGTTAGTATCATTCTTTATAAAGAATTAAGTTACTTTCAGTTGGCTTTAACGGATCCCCTGGCTAGTAGATACGAGCGCTACGAAATATAATTAACTTAAAGCTTTTTCAGAGATTTTTAGAATTTTTCAGAGAT
>NW_020641426.1:0-382 GCF_003573695.1 Papaver somniferum
AAGCTCTGAAAAAGCTTTAAGTTAATTATATTTCATAGCATTAGTATCTTCTAGCCAGGGGATTCGTTAAAGGAAACAGAAAGTAACTTAACTCTTTATAATGAATGATACTAACAAAATTCCCTACAATAATGAAGTTTATCTTTGGATGTTTTCTAAAAACCCTAAAAACCCTAAAGTGCCCTGAAAGAGCTATGAGAAACTCTAAAAAGCTCAGGAAGACACCAAAAAGCTTTGAAAAGCTTAAATTTAATAATACTTCGTAGCACTGGGATCTACAAGCTAGGAAATTCGTTAAAGAATGATAATAACAAATTCGTACGATAATGAAGATCAACTTTGAATGTTCTCTATAAAGCCTTGAAAACTCTAAAAAACCCTG
>NW_020641426.1:582-1000 GCF_003573695.1 Papaver somniferum
ACTCTAAAAACCCTAAAATATCTAAAGAGCTCTGGAAAATCTAAAGAGCTCTGAAAAATCTAAAGAGCTCTGAAAAACTCTAAAAAGCTCTCAAAAAGATTTAAGTTAATTATATTTCGTAGCACTAGTATGTACTAGCCAGGGGATTCGTTAAAGCCAACTGAAAGTAACTTAATTCTTTATAATGAATGATACTAACAAACTTCCCTACAATAATGAAGATTATCTATGGATATATCCTAAAAACCCTAAAGAGCCCTGAAAGAGCTCTGAGAAACTCTAAAAATCTCAGGAAGAATCCAATAAGCTTTAAAAAGCTTAAATTTAATAATACCCCGTAGCACTGGGATCTACAAGCTAGGAGATTCTTTAAAGAATGATAATAACAAATCCCTACAATAGTGAAGATCAACTTTGA
>NW_020641427.1:0-222 GCF_003573695.1 Papaver somniferum
AAGCCCTAAAATATCTAAAGAGCCCTGAAAAATCTAAAGAGCTCTGAAAAACTCTAAAAATCTCTGAAAAAGATTTAAGTTAATTATATTTCATAGCACTAGTATCTTCTATCCAGAGGATTCATTAAAGCCAATTGAAAGTAACTTAATTCTACATAAAGAATGATACTAACAAAATTTCCCTTTAATAATGAAGATTATCTTTGGATGTTTCCTAAAAAC
>NW_020641427.1:246-621 GCF_003573695.1 Papaver somniferum
AATAATGAAGATTATCTTTGGATGTTTCCTAAAAACCCTAAAAATGCTAAAGAGCCCTAAAAGAGCTCTGAGAAACTCTAAAAAGATCATGAAGACTCCAATAAGCTTTAAAAAGCTTAAATTTAATAATACTCCGTAACACTGGGATATACAAGCTAGGAGATTCGTTAATGAATGATAATAACAAATCCATGAAGATCAGCTTTGAATGTTCTCTAAAAAGCCTTTAAAACTCTAAAAAACCCTGAAATCTATAAAAAGCCCTAAATTATCTAAAGAGCCCTGAAAAATCTAAAGAGCTCTGAAAAACTCTAAAAAGCTCTGAAAAAGCTTTAAGTTAATTATATTTCGTAGCACTAGTATGTACTAGCCAGG
>NW_020641427.1:821-2306 GCF_003573695.1 Papaver somniferum
AGTTTTAAGGGTTTTTTAGAGTTTTCAAGGCTTTTAGAGAACATTCAAAGTTGATCTTCACTATTGTAGGGATCTTTTATTATCGTTGTTTAACGAATCTCCTAGCTTGTAGATCCCAGTGATACGGAGTATTATTAAATTTAAGCTTTTTAAAGCTTATTGGAGTCTTCCTGAGCTTTTTAGAGTTTCTCAGAGCTCTTTCAGGTCTCTTTAGCGTTTTTAGGGTTATTAGGAAACATACAAAGATAATCTTCATTATTATAGGGAAATTTTTTTTGTAGTTGGCTTTAACGAATCCCCTGGCTAGTAGATACTAGTGTTACGGAATATAACTAACTTAAAGCTTTTTCAGAGCATTTTAGAGTTTTTCAGAGCTCTTTATATTTTTCAGAGCTCTTTAGATATTTTAGGGTTTTTAGAGTTTTCAGGGTTTTTTAGAGTTTTCAAGGCTTTTTAGAGAACATTCAAAGCTGATCTTCACGGATTTTTTATTCTCATTCTTTAACAAATCTCCTAGCTTGTAGATCCCAGTGCTACGGAGTATTGTTAAATTTAATCTTTTTAAAGCTTATTGGAGTCTTCCTGAGGTTTTTAGAGTTTCTCATAGCTCTTTCATGGATCTTTAGTTTTTTTAGGGTTTTTAGGAAACATCCAAAGATAATCTTCATTATTGTAGGGAATTTTGTTAGTATCATTCATTATAAAGAATTAAGTTACTTTCAGTTGGCTTTAACGAATATCCTGGCTGGTACATACTAGTGCTACGAAATATAGTTAACTTAAAGCTTTTTCAGAGCTTTTTAGAGTTTTTCAGAGCTCTTTATATTTTTCAGAGCTCTTTAGATATTTCAGGGCTTTTAAAGTTTTCAGGGTTTTTTAGAGTTTTAAAGGCTTTTTAAAGAACATTCAAAGCTGATCTTCATGGATTTGTTATTATCATTCTTTAACGAATCTCCTAGCTTGTATATCCCATTGCTACGGAGTATTATTAAATTTAAGCTTTTTAAAGCTTATTGGAGTCTTCNNNNATCCCAGTGCTACGGAGTATTATTAAATTTAAACTTTTTAAAGCTTATTGGAGTCTTCATGATCTTTTTAGAGGTTCTCAGAGCTCTTTCAGGTCTCTTTTGCGTTTTTAGGGTTTTTTGGAAACATCCAAAGATAATCTTCATTATTATAGGGAAATTTTGTTAGTATCATTCTTTATGTAGAATTAAGTTACTTTCAATTGGCTTTAATGAATCCTCTGGCTAGAAGATACTAGTGCTATGAAATATAATTAACTTAAAGCTTTTTCAGAGCTCTTTAGATTTTTTCAGAGCTCTTTAGATAATTTAGGGCTTTTTAGAGTTTTCAGGGTTTTTTAGAGTTTTCAAGGCTTTTTAGAGAACATTCAAAGTTGATCTTCACGGATTTATTATTATCATTGTTTAACGAATCTCCTAGCTTGTAGATACCAATGTTACGGAGTATTATTAAATGTAA
>NW_020641427.1:2496-2986 GCF_003573695.1 Papaver somniferum
AGCTCTTTAGATATTTTAGGGCTTTTTAGAGTTTTAAGGGTTTTTTAGAGTTTTCAAGGCTTTTAGAGAACATTCAAAGTTGATCTTCACTATTGTAGGGATCTTTTATTATCGTTGTTTAACGAATCTCCTAGCTTGTAGATCCCAGTGCTACGGAGTATTATTAAATTTAAGCTTTTTAAAGCTTATTAGAGTCTTCCTGAGCTTTTTAGAGTTTCTCAGAGCTCTTTCAGGTCTCTTTAGCGTTTTTAGGGTTTTTAGGAAACATCCAAAGATAATCTTCATTATTATAGGGAAAATTTTGTATCATTCATTATAAAGAATTAAGTTCCTTTTAGTTGGCTTTAACGAATCCCCTGGCTAGTAGATACTAGTGTTACAGAATATAACTAACTTAAAGCTTTTTCAGAGCATTTTCGAGTTTTTCAGAGCTCTTTATATTTTTCAGAGCTCTTTAGATATTTTTGGGTTTTTAGAGTTTTCAGGGTTT
>NW_020641428.1:0-368 GCF_003573695.1 Papaver somniferum
TTTGGGGGATCTTCTAAAGAATGAATTAGGGTAATCTCATAAACTGGTAACGGTTCGAACCTAGCTTTCCATCTATCAGTATCTAACACAGGGGTAGAATCTAATAGAGCATTCACCTGTTCAATAGTGTTATCGTCGTCAAAATCTAAACCAAAATGGGATAGACAACTTTGTAATGGGTCTTCAGACAAGATGTTTGGTAATGACTCCTGAACTAAGGCTTCTATCATGTTCGCCTCCTCAACACATGTGTCATCTAGCTCATGAGGTTGCTTACTGACATTAAAAATGTTCATCTCCATAGTCATATTACCAAAAGATAAACTCATCACACCATTTCGACAGTTAATGATCGCATTAGACGTAGC
>NW_020641428.1:379-1000 GCF_003573695.1 Papaver somniferum
CCTCCATAGTCATATTGCCAAAAGATAAACTCATCACACCATTCCGACAGTTAATGATCGCATTAGACGTAGCTAAAAATGGGCGACCTAAAATCACAGGTATCTGGTTCTCTGGGTCAGGGACAGGTTGGGTATGTAGGACCACGAAATCTACTGGATAAATAAACTTGTCGACCTCAATAAGAACATCCTCGATAACACCTCGAGGGATTTTAACAGACCTATCAGCTAACTGCAGTGTCATCTGAGTAGGTTTAATTTCACCAAGTCCTAGCTGTAAGTATACATGGAATGGCAGTAAGTTCACACTGGCTCCTAAGTCAAGTAAAGCTTTTTCTACCCGGAAGTTACCTATTGTGCAAGCAATGGTAGGAGAACCCGGGTCTTTGTACTTTGGAGTTGTGGTGTTCTGAATGATTGAACTTACGTGATTAGCTAAAAAGGCTTTCTTATGGACGCTAAGTTTTCGCTTTCGCGTACACATATCCATAAGGAACTTGGCATAAGCAGAAATTTGCCTAATTGCATCTAATAATGGAAGGTTTATGGTAACTTGCTTAAAAACCTCCACTATGTCATTAAAGTTCGATTCCTTCTTTGTTGGTACTAATAGCTGAGGAA
>NW_020641429.1:0-224 GCF_003573695.1 Papaver somniferum
TCTTGTTTGTTTCCTTAAATGCTAGATTTTGCCGCCCGATGTATTTTCAATTTTTTGTAGAGATAGTGGTAAAAAGGTTCTTTTCAGACTTGTGAAGGTAACAAAATTTCTAGATTTAAATAAAATTTAGGAAAAATAGCAAACTGAAGTAAAATTTTATGGAGAAATAGGGGTTAAGATTCCACCAATCAACAATACTTATGTGATCTAATATTTTTTTACTA
>NW_020641429.1:235-659 GCF_003573695.1 Papaver somniferum
AGATATAGAAAAACATAGATGGTTTTGATGTTTACTAAGTGAACGACTTTCCCATATCTGTCTGAAGGCCTCCGCCAAAATGAACCTATCCTAATGGATTGAGATACTAGTCTGACTAATATCAACACACTGACATATACAAGGGTACCAGTGGTCGATAACCTAACTCTAGGTCAACACAACTGGCATATACAAGGGTACCAGTGGTCGACTTTATTGAATTTATTCCTTTTGGTCAAATGGTCTGGTCTCAATTTTTTTTTTTTTTTTTTTTTTTTGGTAACTACCATTTTTTTTCATCTTTTTTTTTTATCATCTCTTTTTCTTTTTCAACTTTTTTTTTTTTTCATGGTATCTCAATCACTCTAATTCACCCTAGCATTGGTAACAACTTGAATCGTGGGCCCCACCTATCACTTAGAGA
>NW_020641429.1:670-1000 GCF_003573695.1 Papaver somniferum
TAACGTTGTGCAAGTGTTACAGCGTCACCGTTACAAAGGGGTCACTGTTACAAAAGAGTATGGTAATTTAAGACTGTTGTAAACGATAAGTATCTACTGCTGTGAAACAACAACAGTGGTATTGAAAATAAGTCTGCTGAAGAACGACGGACTCTGCGAGTCTGTTCTTCGTGTTCTTCAGAAGCTTTAATGGCAGCAGCAGCAGCAGCGCTGTCTCCTCTATAATTGCTTCTCCTAGGCTCTCATCGACTCTAAACTCTCTCCTCAAGTTTTCCAAACTTTTCTTCGATGTAAACCAACACTTATATAGCCCAACAGATCCATAAATCT
>NW_020641430.1:0-937 GCF_003573695.1 Papaver somniferum
GCCTAAACTCTCAACAAATCCCTGCAATCACTGGGTCAGCAACAAGGGGGAAAGGGGAACACGAGGTAAAAACTTAGTTGAACGCATCATCATCACATCAGGAAGGGGCTGGTTTGCAGCTTGGGCCAACTCCTGTTCATGCTTGAACTAAAAGAAGAGTTTTCAAGATTAGCAGCGAGACTTATCAAAGGAAAGCTGTGAAATTTAGGCCAATAAGAAGATCAGCCTGTCTAGGAAAAATCATGAATATGACAGGGAACTTGCTCTGCTGTGCATTGAAACCTCTGGATCACTGCAATCAATGAATTAGTAACATCACAATAAGCTAGAGAAGCAACAACTAAGAGAGCAGCAAAAGGAAGTGTACAGTTGTTGACAGTGCCCTGCAAGCTTCCTGACGAGATACAAGAAAGGCTTCTCGAAGTTGTAGTTACTCTTTGCAGAAATCTCATAGTACTGCAGATTCTTTTTTCTGTGGAGCTTTCACTTGCCTGTTCTTGACATGAACGCAACCCTCTAGATCTCTTTTTCCCTCCATGTTATCGGAAAAGACGATAGCAACAAACAGTAAATCAGATCTATCTAAGAACTAAGAAGGAAAACTATAAAAGCGGATCGGATGGTAATGATATAGATGCATCATCAGAAGCCGATATCCATCAGAGAAGAAAACCCTAATCCTCGTAGAGAAGAAAACCCAAAAATTGGTAAGATATTCAAACAGAGTAATTATCGGTTGGTTTTCGTTACTTTTAATGGAAAAAAACAATTCATTATTTACCCCCACCAACCCACCCACTTGCACACATCCCGGACCACCCCCTGAGAGTCCCGACGATATTCTATTTACTAGGTTGAACGCCCGTGCTTTGCACGGGCTCAGAATAGATCTCTCATGTTTAACTTATTGCTTGGGCATTTTCAAGGGTTTTACGAT
>NW_020641431.1:0-652 GCF_003573695.1 Papaver somniferum
CAGATTTGTTTATTGAGTCTTCGACTTTGGGTCATAGCAACTCTTGGTTGTGGGTGAGATCAGCTAAGGGAATCAAGTGTGTAGTATCCTGCTGGGATCAGCGGCGTAAGGAACACAATTGTACCTTGAATCAGTGTGAGATTTATTAGGGTTCAACTACAGTCCAGTCCGAAGTTCATTGGTAGTAGGCTAGTGTCTGTATCGGCTTAATACAATGTGGTATTCAAACTGGACTAGGTCCCGGGGTTTTTCTGCATTTGCGGTTTTCCTCGTTAACAAAATTATGGTGTCTGAGTTATTTCTTTTCCGCATTATATTTTGTTATATAATTGAAATACCACAGGTTGTACGTTAAGATCAATCAATTAGATAATCCAACCTTTGGTTGTTGATTTAAATTGATTGACACTTGAACATTGGTCTTTGATACCGTTCAAGTTACTCCTTTTATATTCAATTAGGCTCGCATATTTCTATTTGCTGATTGTAGATTGAATTAAGAGTTAGAGATATAAACTCTTTGATATACTTTTCTCTAGTTTGGGTATAACTGTCTAGTTGATTCTCTAGTAAGTATATTGGAGTAAGTCCTCTCAGATTGCCAAACGAATTGTTGGGTGTGGTTGTTAGACCACCCCCCCCCCCCCCCCCC
>NW_020641431.1:663-1000 GCF_003573695.1 Papaver somniferum
GCTTCACCCGAAATGGATAAACTCAACATCGAGCGCGTTCTAGAAACCATCGATAAGGTTGAGAATCCTGATTTAAAAAAACTCATCAATTTTCTTTGTCTCGAAAAACAACGATTCATTAGAAATGCGAAGTATATATAAAAAATCTGAGCTTCGAGAGCACGCCGAAGAGGTAGTTGATCTCCAGAAGAAGTTAGATGAACCAATCTGGATCAATTCTGATCTTGCTGCAGAAATTGCAAAACTTAAGGATTTGAAATCTGTAAAGTCATCTTCAATAGTTTTAGATAACTCCTCTAATTCTTCCTTGAAGAATTGTCGTAAGTCAGGTGATAAG
>NW_020641432.1:0-319 GCF_003573695.1 Papaver somniferum
CAGGGAATAAACAACAAAATGTGAGACTTAATGGTGTTTGCGACGAAAATGGAAAAATGTGGTTGGCCTGGTACTTCCATGTATCAGCAACCACAATGATGAAATGTGGTTGGCCTGGTATTTCCATGTATCAGCAACCACAATGATCAATTATTCTGGCCTGGTATTTTTATATATCAATAACACTTATTATGCTGGCATGGTGATGAGTGCCAAATATTGTATATATTTATCCTTTTTTGTTGGCATTTTAACTCATCTTTTGCGCATTAATTCTACATTTTATCCCATATTCTGTATTTTCATTGTTTTCAAGAAT
>NW_020641432.1:519-1000 GCF_003573695.1 Papaver somniferum
AAGAAAGATCACACTTGCTCCCCCTTGTCCCTGTGGAACTGACCTGTGCTTGCCCTGTGTTGCTTGCCGACACTGTGCACTTGCAGTAGAATTTTTAGGACTACATTTCTAGCCCCAACACATGGTATTTCTATATATCAGCAGCACTTATTATGCTGGCCTGGTATTTCCATGTATCAGCATCCGAGTTGGCCTGGTATTTCCATGTATCAGCAACCACAATTATGAAATTGGGTTGGCCTGGTATTTCCATATATGAGCAACCACAATGATGAAATGAGGTTGACCTGGTATTTCCATATATCAGCAACCACAATAAAAAAAATGACAAAATGTAGCTGGCATGGTATCTCCATATATATCAGTAGCATAAAATTGTTTCATAGGCGAGGCACAAACGCAGCAAATGAATTGAAATCAAAGTGGGGTTGGCACATGCAAACTGAAAATGGGAGTATTTTATCTTTCTTACTTTGTTATA
>NW_020641433.1:0-409 GCF_003573695.1 Papaver somniferum
ACGGCTACCTTCCTCTTAAGATACAAAATCTCGACCTTTGAAGGTCACCAACGAGCCGGCAAGTCTTTCAAGATCAACTTGCCAGACAAAAACAACATGCTACATGTTTTTCACGAAAACACTCGAGACATCAACACATGTCACAAACTGGGGGATGCTCATTGGGTATTGGTTTGGCAGTTTACAGCGTGCGGCGTGCACTACGCTCGTTATAAGAAAGTGTCATAAGGATGAGGCGGTTAGTAAAAAACAGGGAGTAATGGTGAAACGCTTTTTTTTATGGAACATCAATTCCAAGCGTTACCGGTTACCACCTCCTCCCATTTACTCACCCGTTTTCCATTTCTTAATGAGACCAGAGTATGTTTCACTTCGACTTGTATAAATAGGCATTACCTATTTCCACCGA
>NW_020641433.1:420-1000 GCF_003573695.1 Papaver somniferum
ATGAGACCAGAGTATGTTTCACTTCGACTTGTATAAATAGGCATTACCTATTTCTACCGAACAACAAGTTTTCGGTCAGGAACATACAACACTCAGAAATCACTTGTTAGCTTTCCCATCTGTCAGCTTTCACTTTTTGATACAAGTCAAACAACTACTCTTCCAGAACCGACTCTTCTGGTCTCAACACTCTCTTTGCTTCTCTCCCCAAAACCAACCCTTCTCCTCCTCTTTGTGACCGAAGCAAGTATGGAACGGACATTTCTTGGTTTAGGCTGGATTTGTACATATTGATCTCTTGAATCTAAAGTACTCCCTTGAAGTACATTGTTTAGGGTTTAGACTCGTTTCTCACCCACTCACGCGAAATTACTGAAATCAGCAGAAACCGTTTTCACCCTCAAACACCAGTATGCGTACGGGTACACATACCTCCAAACTCAGTTGAATTCTGAAACTTGAACTTTACGCCGGTACGCATACGGGCATACATACTAAGTTCTCGGACTTTCAACTAACCAACCAATACGCATACAGGTATGGATACTATAGTTCCCGGAATTGGAATAACTTGCAACAG
>NW_020641434.1:0-382 GCF_003573695.1 Papaver somniferum
ATGAGCACTGATTTCTTCCATTACACAATCACATCAATGCTTCAAATGTATCTAGCCTAGCATTCCATCATGTAACTGACAGTGACAGGAGCAACAACAAACATGAACACAACTAACTGAACTAACAATGAATAACATCTAAACAGGACACATGTTAACAGGAGATGAAAATAAAAACATTAACAGAACAAAGTAACAAACATTAACATGACAAATTAACAGTGAACTAACATGACATTGCACATTCAACAGAAACATTAACAGGATATTGCAACTTAACACATTGATATTAACAGAACATAGTGATCATGAACTTAAATTGAGCTGAAATTGAACATTTAACAGGACATGAAAGTCCTGGATGTTGGCTAGTCCAAACATA
>NW_020641434.1:582-874 GCF_003573695.1 Papaver somniferum
TTGATGTTCTGTGACTCTGAGCTGCGAGATGCGAAGATGGTAGGTAGATCGGATGGTGATTCGGAGGCAAGCGAGGAGAGACCGTCAGATTATATGATACAACAAAATGAACGGTACTTGATGGAGTTAGGTACTGTAGTGTAAGGCGGAGATATCAAACTTCGATGTACATCAAGGGAGCGACCGTTGGATTCAACTACCATCTAATCTGAAGGCTTGGAATTTCAGCGCTGTGGTGCTTGGCAGAGACTTCAGATTTTGATGCTCTATGAAGGATCGACCGTCGGATGCT
>NW_020641435.1:0-327 GCF_003573695.1 Papaver somniferum
TCTCCTTTAGAAGAGTCCCTCAGGAAATTAGAGGAGTCGACACGTAAGTTCGCTGAGATGAATAACTTAGTTTATGACGAAAGAGAACTTTCTATAGAGGAATCCTTCAAGCTGATAGCTGGGACGAACGAAAGAATTGCTCGAAATAATCTTAATTTCCAATACAGTGTTTCCAATAATACCCTTGAAACTGAGGATAGAAATTTTCATAATCAAGATGACGAGGATAAAATTGGTAACACTACTTGTTTAGATGAGGTTCAACCATTTTCATGTTATTATAATGATGATTATGATGAGGATAGTGTTGATGAAGAATTTGAAATA
>NW_020641435.1:338-612 GCF_003573695.1 Papaver somniferum
TAGATGAGGTTCAACCATTTTCATGTTATTATAATGATGATTATGATGAGGATAGTGTTGATGAAGAATTTGAAATAAGTAGGCATAGCGATCAGGAATTTGTTACTCCGGTTGAGCTTAATAATAATATTATTTCTAGTTCAAATCCAAATAATTTTAATAATTATTCACCTATTCAAAAGGACGAGGATTTGATTAGAGATACTCCTGTTTTAGACGATGTAGTATTTCCTTATGATTACGAAGCCAACGATGGTTTAGAGGAACGAGTTTT
>NW_020641436.1:0-598 GCF_003573695.1 Papaver somniferum
GATTGCTGAGACGAACGAAAGAATTGCTCGAAATAATCTTAATTTTCAATATAGTGTCTCCAATAATACCCTTGAAAATGAGGATAGTTATTTGCACAAACAGGATGACGAGGATAAAATTGGTTACACTACTTGTTTAGATGAGGTTCAACCATTTTCATGTTATTATAATGATTATAATGAGGATAGTGTTGATGAAGAATTTGAAATAAATAGGCATAGTGATCAGGAATTTGCTACTCCAACTGAGCTTAATAATAATATTATTTATAGTTCAAATCCAAATAATTTTAATAATTATTCACCTATTCAAAAGGACGAGGATTTGACTAGAAATACCCCCGTTTTAGACGATGTAGTATTTCTTGTTTACGAAGTCGATAATGGTTTAGAGGAACGAGTTTATTCTGAGGATACTGTTTTAGAGTCCCAAGACTTAGAAACATTAGTCTTAGACGAAGAAGATGAACTCGTACAACTTTTAAATATGAGTGAGGATGCATTACCTGAGTATAATCTACACGAAGAAATTGACCATTTTCAGGATTCTGATGATCTAGAAATTAGGGAAATTGTAGCTAGTCTATCTAGAGACACC
>NW_020641436.1:734-1000 GCF_003573695.1 Papaver somniferum
TCCCTCACTTGGGACTTGACATATGTGCCTCAACCATTTTACAAGATTATCTTCATACACGTTTTCTTGAACCTAGTGATGTCCATAAGAAATTTCAGTTATTAGAAACCCATCCTCTGGTTGATGTGGTTTACCCAGTCTATGATACCCGATTGACTTTGTTTTCCCACCAAATATTTTTCTTCCAAATGTGGGAATGTTTGATTTTCAAATGTGTCGAATATTAAGTTTTGAGACTAAACCTAATTACTTTAGGAGATTAGAGT
>NW_020641437.1:0-523 GCF_003573695.1 Papaver somniferum
CGCTGTCGCTAAAATGAAGATCGGTATCAGGAATACCAATAATCGTGGGTTCCTTATGGGTGTGAGCTTTGTCTTTGAATTTCTTACCCTGTTGGAGTGCAGAGAATCAGCAAGTCAGCAGAAAACAATTTACTTGAAAAACTTGACAAAATACCGTTGCTGTCCCTATTTGAAAGTATCTAACAACCATTAAGCATAACTCGTCTACCTGCATTCCTGTAACAGACTTTAAAACCCCCCAAATGATATGCTTCTTAACCCTCGAAAATAATCTCCTCCAAGTGCCAGTGAACTCAACACGGTGAAATGAATCCATCAGCAATCTCAAATCACTCACTGCAAATCTAGATCCTTCGTACGTAACCAGCAATTCTACCTACAGTGCAGTAAAGTACTAATTGTTAGACAGCATCAAACAATTTCAACCATAATCTTCGTTATGACATTTCATGTTAGACTGAACCAACCTGACTTATCTTGATATTATGAAACTCCATCATCTTTCGAGGCCTGGTTCTTTTGT
>NW_020641437.1:534-1000 GCF_003573695.1 Papaver somniferum
CTTTGACATTTCATGTTATACTGAACCAACCTGACTTATCTTGATATTATGAAACTCCATCATCTTTCGAGGCCTGGTTCTTTTGTCCTCTGGTGCTTTTCCAACCTTCTTTTCTTCGTGGGAAGGACGACCAGGTTTAACTATCTTCGGGTCTTTTGGCTTATATCTCGAGGACTCATCCAAATGTTCTGTTGTTGAACCAAGGGGACCACTTCTTGAAGAGATGCTTGAGGAGTGAGCATGCAGGATTAGTTCATTAGCCACAGACTCTGCGACATTTTCCTCCCAACTTCTGTCAAATGAAGATGTTCGCCTCAGTTCTGGCGTAGTACCGGGAATTATGTTCCCTTTTACATTTTGTGACTTCGATGTCTGCATCGAGAACCAAGTTGCAGCTCAAAAACTACAATATTTGATATTTGACATAGAAAGGGCACTTTCAGATTAAGCACAAGAATGATGCTCC
>NW_020641438.1:0-429 GCF_003573695.1 Papaver somniferum
GGTTTCCTCAAAATCATCTAAAGAATCTACCAGTAAAGTGTCAAGCCAATTATCCTGAACCAAATCCTGAACTAAAGTGCTAATCATATTCACTTCTTTTAAATCATCATTCTCAGAAGGTTGTCTAGTAACATTAAAGACATTTAGTTCAGTGGTCATATTACCAAAGGATATGTTCATAAGCCCAGTCCTACAGTTGATGACAGCGTTAGCTGTGGCTAAAAATGGGCGACCTAAAATCACTGGGATTTGACGACTTGGGTCCTGAACAGGCTGGGTGTCTAGAACAACGAAATCCACATGATAAATAAACTTATCAACCTCAATCAAAACATCCTCTATGACACCACGAGGGACTTTGACAGACCTATCAGCTAATTGTAGTGTCATTTTAGTCGGTTTCAACTTACCAAGACCTAGATGGGTGTA
>NW_020641438.1:533-1000 GCF_003573695.1 Papaver somniferum
AGATTTGAGGAGTAAGTTAACACTAGCTCCTAACTAAAGTAAATCTTTATCGACCATGTGATTACCAATCGCACAACATATGGTGGGGCATCCAGGATCCTTATACTTAGGGGGTGTTTGGTTCAGAAGAATGGAACTTACCTGACCAGCTAAAAAAGCTTTCTTATGGACATTAAGCTTACGCTTTCGTGTACAAAGATCTTTAAGGAACTTGGCATAAGCAGGCATATGCCTAATTGCTTCTAATAGCGGAATGTTGATGTTCACCTGCTTAAATGTTTCCATTATCTCGTTGAAAGTCGACTCCTTCTTTGTTGGGGCTAACAAATGTGGATATGGGGCTCTAGGCACAAAGGTAGACCTATCAGGAATTTCTTGGGAATCCTTAGAGACTGTTTCAGTTTCCTCGTCTACGGGCTCCTCTTGGGAAGTAGAAGGTGGAACTACAGTATGTCAACTAGGCATGG
>NW_020641439.1:0-209 GCF_003573695.1 Papaver somniferum
ACGCGGACCTGTGCTTATGTAGAATTTTTTTTTTTTTAGGTTTATTATTTTTTTTCCTTTTTACGTTTCTTTTTGTCTTTGATTTGCAGGTTCGAAGTGGCGTACTAAGGACCTTGGAAGGAAAAGCTTAAAGCGAAAGGAGCGAAAGAGGAATTTTTTTTTTGTTTTATATATAGAAAAGAGAGAAAAAAAAAGAGAGATTTTTATAT
>NW_020641439.1:215-475 GCF_003573695.1 Papaver somniferum
TTTTTTTGTTTTATATATAGAAAAGAGAGAGAAAAAAAGAGAGAGATTTTTTTTATATTTTTTTTAGGTTATTTTTTTTTTCTTTTGCACTTTACTTTATTTGGACTTTGGACTGGACTCTTGGACTTTATTATTATTATTTTAAACCCTACGGAAGGGTAGTTAAATACAAACTGTGTGCAGGGAAGGACGGTGATTACAATATCACCTCGGCCCCTCGGGTTCGCACACGGCATAGGAGTCGTGGCCCGAGTCGACGA
>NW_020641439.1:675-1000 GCF_003573695.1 Papaver somniferum
AATAACATGATAGTTTCGCCATATCTCGTCGAGTCCTTTTCACTTTCTATTTTTAGTTTTCTTTTATTTCAAGTGATTTGGTGGGGCACACGATTCAAGTTGTTACCATTGCTAGGGTGAAATAGAGTGATTGAGATACCCATAAAAAAAAAGTTATGAAAAAAAAAAGTTATGAAAAAAAAAAAGAAAAAATGTTATAAAAAAAAAAATTGAGACCAGACCATTAGACCAAACGGAATAAAATTCAATAAAGTCGACCACTGGTACCCTTGTATATGCCATTTGTGTTGACCTAGAGTTAGGATTATTGACCACTGGTTCCCTT
>NW_020641440.1:0-407 GCF_003573695.1 Papaver somniferum
CGTGTTTTTCTTTACCTAGTGACGCAAGTCTTGATATGTTTCAGTCATCTTAAAAATTGCTTTGACGAGAAATAGTGTAACAATTATATAACGTCCTCTAAGAATATTTCAATGATTAGAATGAGAGTTTAGATTACATAAACGATAATGGACATAAGTATGTTGTGGAAACACATATGTGCATAAGTCCTATACTGGAAGAATGCCTAGTAGCCAAGTCCGCGAACTGCTGAAGTTCTCAAATCCGAGAATTTCTGCTGGAGTTAACAAATTGCTTGCGTGAGCCAAGTTAACGAACCCAGTCCGCTAACCGGCGAAGTTATCAAACACGAGAATTTCTGTTGGAGTTTGTAAACTCTATCCAGTACCTTAAGTCCGCGAACCTAGTCTGCAAACTTGAGAAAGGT
>NW_020641440.1:418-1000 GCF_003573695.1 Papaver somniferum
CGAGAATTTCTGCTGGAGTTTGTAAACTCTATCCAGTACCTTAAGTCCGCGAACCTAGTCTGCAAACTTGAGAAAGGTTATATATCTGAAGATGATTTCTGAACTTAAACTTATAAAGACTAAGGAATGCTTTTGCAAACCGTGGCTATAAAGTTCATAAACCGATTCATTTAATCAAATCATCTTTGCTTCAATTGTGTCTTGTGTAGTACATGAGATTTCCTTGCAATTGAAAAACTCTCTAACTAGTTCATATGAGTCATTTGAACTAGTTATGGTGAAGAAGAAAATGGTTGGTATGAAATGCTCAAATGGCTAACCTTTTGGTTGACTATTGTTGAACCAACAATGCACACGTTTGGGTACGGTTAAGAAACCTAGAAGGGTGCACTTCATTTGTGTATAACAAGCTAAGATTTTCGATCTAACGGTTGAGATATATTATCTTGAATCTAAATCAGATTTTCATCTAATGGTGGATAGTGTTTGCTTTATGAGCAAGGAGAAACCCTGATTTGAAAGACTATATAAGGGGACATCTAGCAACTCTACAAACTAATCCCCACATCTTATGTGTGATAC
>NW_020641441.1:0-1216 GCF_003573695.1 Papaver somniferum
AACTCTCACGATCTCAAGCCAAGCAAAGATTGTACTCGTACGATAGAAGATGCAAGATCAGATCACACAACTACGATAAAAGTAGTATCGGTCTGGCTTCACAATCCCAATGAAGTCTTTAAGTCGTCAACTCGAGTTTAGAGAAGAAACTCAACAGTTAATGAAGATCAACTCTAGCGAGAGCACTAGTTGCACACAGACGTGTGGGGATTACCTTTACCCCTTGCTAGATGTCTCCTATATATAGTCTTCAAGTCAGGGTTTTTCCTTAGGTACTAAGCAACCCATATCCACTGTTAGATGAAAACCTGATTTAGATTCAAGCTAATATCTCTCAACCGTTAGATCGAAATCTTTAGCTTGTCACACACAATATCATACACGTTTACTGGGTTTGTGAAAACCGTGCCCAAACGTGTACGTGTATGTTGGTTCAATACAGTAACCAAAGGTTAACCATATGAGTGTTTCCTACCAACCATTTTTTCCTTCACCATAACTAGTTCATATGGCTCACACGAACTAGTTACAGAGTCGTTCAATTGCTATGAGATCTTATGTAACTACACAAGACACAATTGAAGCAAAGATGATTCGATTCGATTGAATCGGTTTATGAACAATATATCCACGGTTTGCATAAAGTATTCCTTGATAATTTAATATCCGTGTTCACAAATCATCTTTAGATCATAACCACTTAAGCTCACAAACAAGTTCGCGGACTTAAGTACATCTATTGAGTTTTCCAAAACTCAGCAGAAATTCTCGGTCGAGAACTTCCGCCAGTTCGCAGACTTAACCACAAACGAGTTTTTGGAAATCCCAGCAGAAATTCTCGAGATGAGAACTTCCGCCAGTTCGCGCACTTGGCAAGCCAATTCCACATTCCTACCGATTTCTCTTGATCAACAAAGTTGGAAAACTTCGGTTCAAGGAATCCATGGTTCTGTGATCTAAACTCTTATTTCAATCATTGAAATATTCTTCGAGGACGTTATATAGTTGTTACACTATTTCTCGTCAAAGCAATTTTCAAAGCGATTGAAACATTCATGACTTTCGTCACTAGGTAAAGAAAACAATGGTCGAAGCGAAACGCTTTTACCAACACACATTTCGAGATATAGATAAGAGTGATATACTCGGCTCGAAATTTCTACTGTGTATGATCATAGTCTATATATATAGCATACGACTTTTGTCTCTAGAAAAG
>NW_020641442.1:0-231 GCF_003573695.1 Papaver somniferum
ATTAACGGCATGAATAGATCTTTTGGATCCAAGCGCATGCTTCTTGTCAGCAGATTACATGATAGTTCCCACGGGTCCTGCATTCCACGCTTGCTTAGGTTTGCTATCCAAGTGTTAATGTTTATTCCGATTGGTCTAATTGGTATGGTCTTTTTTTTTTGGTATCTCAATCACTCTATTCCACCCTAGCAGTGGTAACAACTTGAATCATGGGCCCCACCTACTCTCTTA
>NW_020641442.1:431-838 GCF_003573695.1 Papaver somniferum
ACCAAAAAGAGCTGACCAAAGGAAACTACAATAACCCAAGAAAGTGAACAAGGATAACATGCCCTTATCTAGTTTCCTGATTAAGATATTTATATCTAATTGTGGTTCAGGTTCAGGTTCTATGAAAGGGTCTAAATAAAATATTTTCATTGGTTGCGTTTCTTCATAGGTGGGATGTGAATCATTAGGTCCTAGAGTCTGGAAAAACTCAAATGAGAACTTAGATGCACAATATAATAACCTAAATAATTGAGGATCCTCTAAGTCAATCAGGTTTGACTTACATAACTGACCACAATGAGAGTAGTGGTCATTCTTAAGAAAATGTGTCGATTTTATCAACCTAAAGTACTTAGGCTTAGTCTCAGAACTTAATAAGTGACACATTTGAAATTTATACGTTACCA
>NW_020641443.1:0-666 GCF_003573695.1 Papaver somniferum
CAGTTAAATCAGTTTGCAAACGGGTATGCAAACTTCCGGTCCTGAATTTCGTTAAAACAGTTCGTACACAAAGTACACAAACTGTAATGTATACAGACATGGGTTTTAGCTCTTAACTCTCATTTCAATCATTGAAAAATTCTTAGAAGACGACAATAGATGTCTCCTATTGGCTCATAAGAAATTTTCAAGTGATCGAATGATCAATACGAAACATTCCGAGCCAACATCAAATAATTGTCTCACACAAATCATGTAAGATGGTACCAGGTGATTTGATTATTGATTTTTCGTGGAGTTGTAGTAATGAGGTTCAAACTCTCGGACTTGTGAAGATTAAATTTAAAGATTTAATAAAATTATATACAAAATTATTAACAATGGGTGCGAGAGGTAACCAAGACACTAGATTCCACTATTATGCAAAATTGAATGATAAATATTTCAAAACTCTATTCAATTCTTAAGTCCTCTTTTATCTTTAATTCACTATCAATCATACAGATTCTCAAACATTATTTGTAAACCTTAAGCATAGATTATCAAGAGATTAAACCAAGCATAACCTATCAAACTGAATAACAAATAATTAAGACAATCATTCAAATAATTTAAAACTCTGCAAAAGCAGCGATTAGGTGAATTATATAATTAAATGAAATAGTT
>NW_020641443.1:677-1000 GCF_003573695.1 Papaver somniferum
AATTTATTATGGCTCAAAAATGGTTTACAAATGATGAGAAGAAGAGAAAATGGTGTAAAAAGCTAATGTGCGACCCAAAGGAAGCATCACACAAGAACGATACATATGAAATGCTATAGTCTTTGGGAAACTACGAACCACACTCCACTTTCGCTGTCACTGTTGAAGAACGACAGTCTTTTACAGTCTATTGTTCTTCGTGTTCATCTTCATGCAGCAGCAGAAACAGAGTTTTGTTAAACTCTGATTTCGTCTTCTCTAGCTCTCCCTAGCTCCCCAAACTCTCGACACCCTTTCTCTGACCTCCAAGGACTCTATTTAAA
>NW_020641444.1:0-231 GCF_003573695.1 Papaver somniferum
AAAAATACTATAACAAAATGGCGCCGCTGCCGGGGATTTGTGCTTTGGTAGAATTTTTAGGTTTATTTTTTTATTATTTGTTCCTTTTTACTTTGTCTTTTTGTCTTTAATTTACAGGTTCGAAGTGGAGCACTAAGGACTTGGAGAGGAAAAAGCTTAAAGCGAAAAGAGAAGAAAAAAGGACAATTTTAGGATTTAATTTTTAATTTTTTTTTTTTAGAGTGTGTGAGG
>NW_020641444.1:242-511 GCF_003573695.1 Papaver somniferum
TTGGAGAGGAAAAATCTTAAAGCGAAAAGCGAAAAGAGAAGAAAAAAAGGACAATTTTAGGATTTAATTTTTAATTTTTTTAGAGTGTGTGAGGGAAACTGTAAATTTTTTATTTATTTATTTTAGACTTTAAACAATTGGACTTTATTTTTTTTTAACCCTACGGAAGGGTATTATTATTAAAAAAAAAAAAAAATATTATATAAACTGTGTGCAGGGAAGGACGACGATTACTATATCGTCTCGGCCCCTCGGGTTCGCACACGGCA
>NW_020641444.1:711-1000 GCF_003573695.1 Papaver somniferum
GTTTTTAAACACTTCTAGTGTGACCAGGATGGAAATCTATGCGTACCAGAGCAAGAATGGAAAGAAAATATTCCCAAGAATATTTCTTTACTGCCGAGTTAAAGAGAATTATATGGAGTAACTGAGGGAGATTCAATGAGCTGTAGGTGTATAAATATGTTCCCTGGGAGTACTAGAGAGGCTGTCGAGAGTTGGGAGTCGAAAGGAGGGCCAGAGGAGCAGAAATCAGAGTTTTCAAAACTCTGTTGCTGCTGCTGTTGCTGCCCGTGAAGAACAAGGAATCGGCCAC
>NW_020641445.1:0-320 GCF_003573695.1 Papaver somniferum
CATTTCAAAAATAAAAAATGGCGGGAAAAATATTCACTTCACTGGCAGAATTTCGATCGGATTTTGGAGGAGTTTTTATGCGATTCAATCGCTGAAACTTCATAGGTAGTTGTGATATTTCCTAACATAGCTAGTATGGATGTTTGTTTCGATAAAATTTGGCTGGATAACTTGGTTTAATCCAAACAGGGAGTTGGAGGAAAAACATGAGCTTGCACGAGTTGTGAGGAATTCAAACGTGTATTGCACGTGCTTGGAAGAGTTGATCGATATTCTGGAGCGTGAAGAAGGTATAAAAGGAAAGAAATACAGCTGCAGAC
>NW_020641445.1:331-994 GCF_003573695.1 Papaver somniferum
TATTCTGGAGCGTGAAGAAGGTATAGAAGGAAAGAAATACAGCTGCATAGGAAGACGATTTTTGGAAACAATATATTTTCGAGAATAAAAGAAATAATGGGATTAAATAAAGAGATTTTGGGAGATTCAATGTCGCAATGATGTATAAATAGGTTCCTAAGATCACATAGAAGGGGGACGGAGAGTTTGGAGTCGAGAGGAGAGCTCGAGAGGCGTGAATCAAGAGTTTTCAGAACTCTGTTTCTGCTGCTGCACCAAGAACACGAAGAACAAAAGACCACCAGAGGAAGTCGTTTATCAACAGTGACAACGACAGCCACACGAGGGTCGCAGAGATACAACAAAATCAGTTCCTTTTTATCGTTCTTTGTAACAGTTTTTTGCAACAATTATAAACGTTGAAACACCCGATTTTCATTATTTTCTCTCCATTTCATCTTTGTAAACAAATTTTGAGCATGAATCAATATTTTGAGCAAGTTTACACAATGATGAGCTAAACCCATCCTCTGGGGCGACGGAGGAAGCTATTTCGCCAATGAAATGTTGTAATCTCTATTTTATTTAATTTATGCAATTATTATATGATTATTTGCCTTGATAAATAAATAGATAAAATGGTTTTTGTTAAACAATTGTTATTTCAATTGATGGAGCATGCTA
>NW_020641446.1:0-502 GCF_003573695.1 Papaver somniferum
TCACTTTTGGAGTGAGGGGATCTCCTCTAAGATGTTTCTCTAGATGTTTGTATATGATGCATGAGGAACTCAGAACACCTTCCATACTCTATTTCGCACATTATGCACATAGCTTATACTTGCCTACTATCCATGATTCTCCATAATCTTTTATAAACTTCTGGTTTCTGTCAAGCAGTTCTATATGCTAACCTTTTAAGAACGCCTACACTTCTGCCGAGTAAACGGAGTGAAGAACAGTCGAAACAAGCATATAAAATGTTATCTGATTGCTTCAGGTTTTGTATCGCTCTTCATTGGAGAATCATGTGCATCTCCCTTTCCTTGACCAGATGAGTTTATATATTGTTCTGTGAACATTTAAAGATACCATCTCTTGGTTTTCATGTATCCATAGGTTCGGTATGGGTAATTCAACGTGCCGAGCTAAGACACTTGTACAGTACTTTGGAGAAGATTTTGGTCATGAGAAGTGTCTTTTGTAAGTCGCTCAACCTTCATA
>NW_020641446.1:512-1000 GCF_003573695.1 Papaver somniferum
AGCTAAGACACTTGTACAGTACTTTGGAGAAGATTTTGGTCATGAGAAGTGTCTTTTGTAAGTCGCTCAACCTTCATATTGATTGCTTACTTTGTGAACCCTTGATATTAGTTTCTTTGAAAGGGAGACCATCGATAAAAATTGTCAGGTGTGATGTGTGTGTGGCTGGACCTCCTGAACCGCAAAACCTGAAGATCGAGACAGATATTTTCTTGAGGGTACTTGCAGCTCAATGTGTAAGTCTTTCTTCAGCAGTTTCTATATCACTATGCACGCATTCTTTTTATAATTCAAACAATCAATAAGCACCAAGTAGTTTGGCATTTTTAGTTGAGTTAATTGATCATTGATGCGAGTCATATGACACAAACTGCAATTATCTTGAAAGAAACGTGGTTCAGACTTCAGCGTCGGTTATGAAAGATCAATTTTAGTATGAGCTTGGAAACCCTTTTTTATCTATTTTCTATTTTGTTCTCATTTACCCA
>NW_020641447.1:0-408 GCF_003573695.1 Papaver somniferum
GATGAAAAGGGGCAAATTGTAGGTACACATTTCATCTTCCGTCACATGTCCACAAAGACACACGTGGAGGACATGCGACTGAGAACATCAAGATCTGATATCACACGTGGACAGCCAAGAGACGCGCCTTATCAAAATAGCGTCGCCACCCACCAGATCCAACGGTAGGGGAAAACATTGAGAAGAGAAGAGGAGAGAGACAGAGAAATAGAGAAAATGTAAGTGAGGTTCCTCCTGCTACGCATGCTTATATTAGTCTCAAAGTCATTCGACTATTTCGGTAATCCCCACCATATAATGAAAAACCCAATCTCGGAGACAGGGATCTGAGTGAGAATCATATAAGTTAATTGTTTCGTCTATGTTCATACATCCATACTTTATATATTCAATTCGTTACTTATAGCA
>NW_020641447.1:419-1000 GCF_003573695.1 Papaver somniferum
ATATAAGTTAACTGTTTCGTCTATGTTCATACATCCATACTTTATATATTCAATTCGTTACTTATAGCATATCATGTTCGTACATTTTATACTTCGTCCATTATTTATCTTATTGTATGAGCTAAGGACAATGATTGTAATTGATGAGACGAGGAAGAGTATTAGAACTCTGAGTCAAGGATTCGACATAACCAATCCGTTCCCTTCAGGCGCAACCTATTTATTGTATTGTCATGAGTCTGCACACATTGTTTGTGAATACTCAGATGACTTTGATCTGCGTGTTCACAGATATGTTATATCCAAGTTGTGTTGCCAATTATACCCCTGAAAAATTAGGATGCATAACGAGTTATCCCTGAAAAACAGTATGCATAACACGTAATGCAGATGCATAAATCGTCATGTAGACAGGTTTTAATAATTTCGGATAATTATGGATGTCACAGAATTATTTATGGATATCACGGTATCCAAAATTAATTGTGGTCCTGACAATAAGAATGTTTTTTGTTTTTTTGGGTCTCCCCCGAGTTTCCCAAATTAGCGATAGGCATTGGTGTAGCCCTCAAACAACTAGT
>NW_020641448.1:0-283 GCF_003573695.1 Papaver somniferum
ATAAAAATCCTAACAGGAAGGTTCTAGCAATCACACAGCAGGCTGACTCGACTTTACCACAGGAAACCTAGAGATTTCTAGCAAACAACAAGCATGATGGCTCACTTATATTTTTTCTAGACTAGCTTCTATATCTCGAAAGGGAACTCGTTACAATTTAATCAAACCCCTCTGGAATCAATCCGAGTCAAAGTAAGTTGAATCGAGGCGAGGGAAGCTCAGTGGAGCTTTGATGCCCAAGGCCTCACCGCAGTACAAGGCGGCGCAGTCACGCATTCAACTC
>NW_020641448.1:294-563 GCF_003573695.1 Papaver somniferum
AGTGGAGCTTTGATACCCAAGGCCTCACCGCAGTACAAGGCGGCGCAGTCACGCATTCAACTCACAGAAACCGTCATGAACTTCGAAGTATGCTAAAAGAATAACCAATATCCTTCGAAAAATTTTCCTAACAAGCTCGATACCTTATAGGTCTCTTTCTAATCAGATTTTAAAGCTTGGGTTCGCGTTAGATTTTGTTCTCCTAAAGCGGGCAAGAAGGGAGCGGTGATGAAATCCGAACCCTTATCTTGTTTAGGCCAGGCCTTTCT
>NW_020641448.1:574-1000 GCF_003573695.1 Papaver somniferum
CAGGCCTTGCCCTTTACTAGGAAAATAAAGACAGTCCAAATTCGTCCTCAATCAATGATCACCTTAAGGAATACAGTAACTCGCTTACAGGAGATTCGCGAGTGTTTCGATTGGACTTACCTCCCGTACCAGACGGGGGATGAACTGTTGTCGTCGACTCGGGCCACGACTCATATGCCGTGTGCGAACCCGAGGGGCCAAGGTGATATTGTAATCACCGTCCTTCCTAGTTTGTATCTAACTACCCTTCCGTAGGGTTTAAAAAAAAAGTCCAAGAGTCCAGTCCAAATAATGTAAAGTGCAAAAGAAAAAGAAAAATAACCTAAAAAAAAATATAAAAATCTCTCTTTTTTTTTTCTGTCTTTTCTATATATAAAACAAAACAAAAAAAATTCCTCTTTCGCTCCTTTCGCTTTAAGCTTTTCC
>NW_020641449.1:0-567 GCF_003573695.1 Papaver somniferum
TTTTCCGAGAAATTTCGATCATTATTTTTGGACAGAGCATTTCCAGGAATTATAGAAACCGAATTTGTGCTTTAATGAATATCTTGAAAATATTTTCGGTTTTGGAAATTCCTTGGTGTCCAAACTTCCTTGTCTACAAATACTTGAAGTTTGCCTTTCTAGCAAACTAATCCTTCGTAACAACAGACTTCCTCTTTGTTGTTGTTACTGGTGTAGCCGCCTATTCAGAGAGGAGAGTAACCTAATTAGGCGAAATCTCTTACGGCTGTTCAGTTTAAAGTCTTCTTTGGGATTGAGAAGATCCAGCGTGTACCTTTGGTGGGAAACTATATAATTGTGGTTTATCTTTTGTTTTCATTAATTTGATTGACTAACCGTGGTTGAAATCTGATTGCACCTAGTTTGTTTATGCTTGAGAATCTTCTCTTCTGATATAAGATTCACTCAAACTAGTTCAGAGTTTTGACAGGGATCTTTAGACTGTTGTTAGTTCTAAAGACGATCTTGTGATAATTGATTATTAACAGACTCCGTTCTGTGCGTGATTGATCACAAGAGATTCAAGTG
>NW_020641449.1:677-1000 GCF_003573695.1 Papaver somniferum
TATATATACAAAAATATTAACAATGGGTGAGAGGTACTAGGACTAAGGATTTGGCTGAATTCACTACACAAGGTTCATTCATATATTCTTTGACAATTAAAACTCAATAAAATTAACATGGACTCTGATTTTGCCAAGATAGATTCTTAAAACATTGATTGTAAATCCTAAGCATGATGTATAAAAACACCTAAGCTAAGCATACATCATCAAATTAAATAACAACCAATTAGTTCAAATCATATTCCAATTTTAAATTAATGCAAAAGTCATAAAAAAGAATAAAATAAATTTACCCGTGTATGAAATTCACCCTCCTCCAT
>NW_020641450.1:0-873 GCF_003573695.1 Papaver somniferum
CATATTTTGACCCATGCGATATGCGGGTGGGAAAAAATACATATTTTGACCCATGCGATATGCGCGTATGCCATGCACCAAGTTCCTTTTCTACATGGATTTTTTTTTCTACATGGGTGGAGCGGGTGGGCAGAAATACATATTTTGACCCATGCGATATGCGGGTGGGAAAAAATACATATTTTGACCCATGCGATATGCGCGTATGCCATGCACCAAGTTCGCGAGTGGCCAAAAATACATATTTTGACCCATGCGATATGCGGGTGGGCAAAAATATATATTTTGACCCATACGATATGCGTGTATGCCATGCACCAAGTTCCTTTTCTACATGGATTTATTTTTTTACATGGGTAGAGCGGGTGGGAAGAAATACATATTTTGACCCATGCGATATGCGGGTGGGCAAAAATACATATTTTGACCCATGCGATATGCGGGTGGGAAAAAATACATATTTTGACCCATGCGATATGCGCGTACGCCATGCACCAAGTTCCTTTTCTACATGGGTGTAGCGGGTGGGCAAAAATACAGATTTTGACGCATGTGATATGCGCGTATGCCATGCATCAAGTTCGCGGGTGGGCAAAAATACATATTTTGACCCATGCGATGTGCGCGTATGCCATGCACCAAGTTCCTTTTCTACATGGATTTATTTTTCTACATGGGTGGAGCGGGTGGGCAGAAATACATATTTTGACCCATGCGATATGCGGGTGGGAAAAAATACATATTTTGACCCATGCGATATGCGCGTATGCCATGCACCAAGTTCCTTTTCTACATGGATTTTTTTTTCTACATGGGTGGAGCGGGTGGGCAGAAATACATATTTTGACCCATGCGATATGCGGGTGGGAAAAA
>NW_020641450.1:884-1000 GCF_003573695.1 Papaver somniferum
ATGCGATGTGCGCGTATGCCATGCACGCGTTTTTTTTCTACATGGATTTATTTTTCTACATGGGTGGAGCGGGTGGGAAAAAATACATATTTTGACCCATGTGTTATGCGCGTATA
>NW_020641451.1:0-127 GCF_003573695.1 Papaver somniferum
GGGATGTTTTCAACACTTTTCTCGGGGTTCCTCCGGGGTATTTCTGGGATGTCACTGGTACGTCTGCTACGGAGGTTCAAATGCCACGTTTTGAGCCAATTTCGCCGCAAAAGCTTATTTCTCCAAA
>NW_020641451.1:138-511 GCF_003573695.1 Papaver somniferum
TGAGCCAATTTCGCCGCAAAAGCTTCTTTCTCCAAAAACACCTACAAATAGATAAAATACCAAAATAAATACAAGAATGAGAACTATCAATATATAGAATCGAGACATTAGACAAAAAAATGTGTCTATCAAATACCCCCAAACTTATTATTTGCTAGTCCTCGAGCAAAACTAAAATAAAAAACAAAATCCTAACTCACTGTCGCAGGCATCGTCGATTGCATTTAGCGTATGCAATAAGCCTTTAAACCCCTAGGTGTCCCTAGTGGCCGAGTTATAGTCTCGGGAGGGCTTACAAGAGGTATACCCATAAAACCTTTACTCCAGAACCTTGGAAGGCACTAAAGAATCTCCTTGGTTGGCATACTTATTG
>NW_020641451.1:711-2406 GCF_003573695.1 Papaver somniferum
AAAAATAGAAGTGAAAAGGACTCAACGAGATATGGTGAAACTATCATGTTATTTCTAACACCTGAGCTCTGTGCTTTTATGAATAGACTCTTTAGATGTTGCCATCTAATCAGATTGGTTCTTCAACTCCTACAAACAACATGCTTCCATCCACTTAGATTAGTTAGTGCCACCCTTAGTAAACATAAATTTATAGGCTCTGGAGTTTATTTATACTGCAACTAAAAAGTTTCTCCCATACCCCCAAACTTAAATCTAACATTGTCCTCAATGTTCTAAAGATAAAATTAAAAGCTTGAAAAAGGAGAAATTGTTACCATTTGAAGCAAAAGAGTTAAGGAAAAATATTACCGTGTTAATGAAATTGGGTTACCTCCCAAGAAGTGCTAAGTTTAAAGTCCTCGGCCAGACATTGGAAGATTTAGTCACCTCATAGAATCATATATTAATAGCCGTAGTAATTGTGGGTCATCGAAACCAAATAGAGCTATCACGAGTAAAAGGAATCTGCAACATGCCAAAAAAATCAAATAAAGCACACCCTTGTCTAGTTTCTTGTTTAAGACAACTACATCTAGTTGTGGTTCAGGTTCAGGTTCTATAACTGGGTCTAGATAAAATATTTTCATGGGTTGCGTTTCCTCATAAGTTAGATCCGAATGTTCAAGCTTAAGAGTCTGGAAAAACTCAACTAAAAACTTAGTAGCACACAATAATAACCTGAATAATTGAGGATCCTCTAAGTCAATTAGATTTGACTCACACAATCGACCACAATGAAACTGGCGGTCAATCTTAAGCAAATGTGTCAGTTCTATTTTCCTAAAGTACTTAGGCTTAGTCTCAAAACTTAATATTCGACACATTTGAAAATCATACATTCCCACATTTGGAAGAAAAGTATTTGGTGGGAAAACAAAGTCAATCTGGGTATCATAGCCTGGTTCAACCACATCAACCAGAGGATGGGTTTCTAATAACTGAACTTCGTTATGGACATCACTAGGTTCAGGAAAACGTGTATGAAGATAATCTTGTAAAATGGTTGAGGCAGATATGTCAAGACCCAAGTGAGGGACCTTTCTAAGAGTTAAATCACATGGAGAATGATAATCACCCCCAAACTTGGAGTTTTGGGTGTCTCTAGATAGACTAGCTACAATTTCCCTAATTTCTAGATCATCAGAATCATGAAAATGGTCAATTGCTTCTTCTAGGTTATACTCAGGTGATGCCTCCTCACACATGTTTAAATGCTCTACGAGTTCATCTTCTTCGTCTAAGACTATTGTTTCTAAATCGCTAGACTCTAAAATATTTTTCTCAGAATAAACTCGTTCCTCTAAACCATTATCGGCTTCGTAATCAAAAGGAAATACTACATCGTCTAAAACGGGGGTATCTCTAGTCAAATCCTCGTCCTTTTGAATAGGTGAATAATTATTAAAATTATTTGGATTTGAACTAGAAATAATATTATTATTAAGCTCAATTGGAGTAACAAATTCCTGATCGCTATGCATACTTATTTCAAATTCTTCTTCAACACTATCCTCATCATAATCATCATTATAATAACATGAAAAATGGTTGAACCTCATCTAAACAAGTAGTGTTACCAATTTTATCCTCGTCATCTTGATTATGAAAATTACTATCCTCAGTTTCAAGGGTATTATTGGAAACATTGTATTG
>NW_020641451.1:2417-2730 GCF_003573695.1 Papaver somniferum
TTGAATAATTGAGGATCCTCTAAGTCAATTATATTTGACTCACACAATCGACCACAATGAAGCTGGCGGTCAATCTTAAACAAATGTGTCGACCCTAATCTCCTAAAGTAATTAGGTTTAGTCTCAAAACTTAATAATTGACACATATGAAACTTATACGTTCCCACAATTGGTCGAAAAATATTTGGTGGGAAAACAAAGTCAATCTGGATATCATAGCCTGGGTAAACCACATCAACCAGAGGATGGGTTTCTAACAACTGAACTTCCTTATGGACATCACTAGGTTCAGGAAAACGTGTATGAAGATAAT
>NW_020641451.1:2776-3000 GCF_003573695.1 Papaver somniferum
TATGGTCAAAGTAGTAACGTCCATTTTGAAACTCAGTCGGATATTCGTTGTATTGGCTATTGTAATACCAGTTCGACATTCTATTGCAGGGGTGTGAGTTGTCACACAAAATAAAACCCACTGACAGGGGATTCGTGGGTGGATAGAGTCTTACCTCCCGTACCAGACGGGCGATGAACCGTTGAAGTCGACTCAGGCCACCGACTCCGATGTCAGTGTACGAA
>NW_020641452.1:0-807 GCF_003573695.1 Papaver somniferum
CTTCATCTTGGATCATCACTTTGGTGATTCAAGATGGGTGATAGTTCTCAAAATACTCAGTTGAGAACTCTCACTTATGCTGATCAAGTTAAGGGAAAACAACAGTTGCCAACAACCTCAATAGACCTAAGTTCGCTACCTATTCCAACTGTGAAAGAAGGGAAACCTGTTGTGGTGCTTCCTGAATCGTTCGATTTGGAAGGATGTGATATTTGGAAATTTAGCCTTATTGGGCGTTTAGATTTAAAAGGAGTTAACTTTAAAGATGTGAAGAACAACATTGAGGAACAATGGAAGTTAGGTCAGGGACGTGTCCAATTTGTTCCAATGAACAGGGGTTTCTTTACAATCAAGTTGCAATCACAAGCTGATAAAGACAAGTTGTTGAATGTTGAAGCATGGTTTTTCGATTATCAAAAGCTAAACCTAATTGAATGGTTTCCAGGATTTGACGCTGACAAACAAAGGACCTCACATGCTTCCATGTGGGTCAAGTTTCCAGGCTTGCCGCGAGAGTTTTGGATTGAAAAACGCTACTTGCCATGGAAAAATCGTTGGGTACTACAATAGTGGTAGATAAGCGTACTCTTGAACATGAATATGGACACTTTGCTTCAGTCTTGGTTGACATAAACTTTGCTGAAACGTCTACATATGCTATTCATGTTACTGTAGGGGGTTTGGACTTCTGGAAGCCGGTGGAGATTCAAAAGAAGCCAAAATTTTGCACAAAGTGTAAGATTATTGGGCATAATGATCAGGAATGCAAGAAACAAACATCAATTTAGGCACCTGCGCAACAAAAGA
>NW_020641453.1:0-382 GCF_003573695.1 Papaver somniferum
TTTTGTATCTCAATCACTCTAATTCACCCTAGCATTGGTAACAACTTGAATCGTGAGACCCACCTAATCACTTAGAGAAACATAGTTTAAAAACAAAACAAAATAAAAACAGAAGTGAAAAAGACTCAACGAGATATGGTGAAACTCTCATGTTATTTCTAACACCTGAGCTCTATGGTTTTATGAATAGACTCTTTAGATGTTGCCATCTAGTCAGATTGGTTCCTCAACTCCTACAACCAAAATGCTTCCATCCACTTAGATTGGTTAGTGCCATCCTTAATATGGATAAATTTCTAGGCTCTGGAGTTTATTTATTGCAACGAAAAGGTAACAAAAAGTTCTACCCCACCCCCAAACTTAAATCTAACATTGTCCTCAA
>NW_020641453.1:393-1000 GCF_003573695.1 Papaver somniferum
TAATTGTGCAACTAAAAAGTTTCTCCTATACCCCCAAACTTAAATCTAACATTGCCTCAATGTTCTAAAGATCAAATTAAAAACATGAACAAGGAGAAACTGTTACCATTTGAAGCAAAAGAGATAAGGAAAGATATTACCGTGTTGCATGAGAATGGGTTACCTCCCAAGAAGTGCTAAGTTTAATGTCTTCAGCCAGACTAAGAAAGGATTAGTCACCTTATAAAATCATAAAGTAATAGCCGAAATATCTGTGGGTCATCAAAACCAAATAGAGCTATCACAAGTAAAAGGAATCTGCAACATGCCAAGAAAATGAACAAATAAAGCACACCCTTGTCTAGTTTCCTATTTAAGACAACTACATCTAGCTGCGGTTCAGGTTCTATAACTGGGTCCAAATAAAATATTTTCATGGGTTGCGTTTCCTCATAGGTTAGATCCAAATGTTCAGGTTCTAGAGTCTGGAAAAACTCAAATAAAAACTTAGAAGCACATAATAATAACCTGAATAATTGAGGATCCTCTAAGTCAATCAGATTTGACTTACACAGCTGACCACAATGAGAGTGGTTATCTTCCTCAAACAAGTATGTCGACCCTAATC
>NW_020641454.1:0-394 GCF_003573695.1 Papaver somniferum
CCCGTTTTACCACTTCAACTACAATCACTATTTGATAAACCATCAAATTTTTGGCGCCGCCGACGGGGACTTGTGTTTAGGTAGCATTTTTTTTAGATTTTTTTTTATTATTATTCTTGTTCTTCTTTACGTTTTTGTTTTTTTTTGTTTCCTTGCAGATTTTTGAAGTTGGAGCGAGAGATAAATTTGCCAAAGCTTGTGGTGATTTACTTAAAGTTTGGGAGCGAAAAGCAAAGCTAAAGGAGCGGAAGAAGAAGATTTTATTTATTTTGTAAAAGAGAGAAAAAAAAAAGAGAGACATTTTTATTTTTGTAATTTTTTTTTCAGACTTTCTTTTCTTTTGTTTTTTTTATGGACTTTGGACATTAATTTTGGGACATTTTTATTTTTATTT
>NW_020641454.1:594-802 GCF_003573695.1 Papaver somniferum
ACTTTGAATTATTTTATTTAGTTGCCTGTTTAATTTAAATCTATAAAAATTGTTTTCTTCACAAGTCTGATACGAACCCGTTTTACCACTTCAACTACAATCACTATTTGATAAACCATCATGCTTGCATCATTTTTCATTAGTTTTGACTAGGTGTAAGGAAAAGAATTTAGTGCTTAATTGGGAGAAATGTCATTTCATGGTTCGT
>NW_020641454.1:813-1000 GCF_003573695.1 Papaver somniferum
GATGAGTGCTTGCATCATTTGTCATTAGTTTTGACTAGGTGTAAGGAAAAGAATTTAGTGCTTAATTGGGAGAAATGTCATTTCATGGTTCGTTCAGGAATTGTTCTAGGGCATATCGTATCTTCGAAGGGTATAGAGGTAGACAGAGCCAAAGTTGACCTTATTAAAACTTTACAGCTCCCAAAAA
>NW_020641455.1:0-454 GCF_003573695.1 Papaver somniferum
AGAAGATTAGAAGATGAATTTGATACTCTAGTTGATTAATTAGAGATGGGTATGATTGATATAAGGGGTTAGTTATGTTTTGAACACGAATTGGAAAACAGAGGATTGGGAATCAATTTTAGGGTTTCTGGAAATTGTCTTGAAGTTCATTTGAGAGGCGATTTGAGATGAGTAGATCAGATTCAAGAACAGTTGATGATGGTGGAGTTATTCAGGTGTCGGTACAAACACAGGAAGATTAAGGAATCAATAAATTAGGATTTCTGGTGTTGGTTGTGGTTTTGTATTGAGTTGATGAGTAACAGAGTTGTTAATAAATAAAGAATGAACGGGTTGTTGTGTAATTGAAGTTCTAGAGTTGGTTCGATAAAGAATTGGAGGTTCGGGTTTCATAGAATGTTCAGAGACAATTTGAAGAAGAAATTGGTTATGGTACTGAAATTGGTTGTATTCA
>NW_020641455.1:464-1000 GCF_003573695.1 Papaver somniferum
TGAATTGAGATTGATGAGGGTATGGATTTGGAAGTGAACTGGTGGTGTTATTGTTGAGATTCAGGTTGTGTGTGGGGGAAGAGTTATTTGAATTGGTTGTAATTGAGTTGTTTTGAGGAAGGTAGTTTATGATGCAGTTGGGTTTTGGTTCAGATGAAGGAGATGTTATGCTTTAACTGTAATTGCTAGAGTTCTTAAAATGTTTTCTTGTGGCTGTGTGTTAAGGAATACAGGTTTGGATGGAGGCTGAGTATGGATTAGAGATTGTAGGGTTTGAATTACAATTGCAGGACTAGTGATGCTAATGGTACAGGTGCAGGGTGAATGTAATTGTATAACTGAGATAGTGTTGGTGTTTGGTATTTGAGTGTGTGGCTTGGAAGTGGTGATAGTAGGTTGTGCTGGTGGTTTGCAGTGGCAGTTGAAATGGAGATGAGTTTGGACATATATGAGTGGTGTTTGAAATGCAGGTGGTGGTATTGATCTGGTAGTCCTGAAGTGGGTAAGATGGATATGGTGTTGTCTGTGAAGAAAAT
>NW_020641456.1:0-535 GCF_003573695.1 Papaver somniferum
ACTTTCTAGGGCTAATAATGGATATTTTCATCATGGGTTAACATGTTTATGTAGAGAGGTTTGGTGCATTACATTCTTAATGGGTTGTTGCAGGTTGAACTGATTGAGCCTGCTGTCAAGGGTACGCTTAATGTACTGAAGGCGTGTACTGAGGCCAAAGTGAAGAGGGTTGTGGCTGTGTCATCTCGTGCTGCTGCTATTTGGAACCCTAGTTGGCCAATTGATCAACCCATTGATGAGTCGTGTTGGTCTGACAAGGAATACTTGAATACCATTAAGGTATGCTTACCAAGTTCTGTTAACTTGACGCCATTGAACTATATACAAACTTCTAGTTCATTTTTGTATTGGGAATGATTCAATGAAGTCGTATAGGATTTCAATTACTCTAGCTCGACACTTTCCATGAAATCAACTTCATCATTTATGTTGGTAACCTAAGCTCCTTGATTTGTCATTGTTGCAGAATTGGTATGCCCTCTCCAAAACAGATGCAGAAAGTGAGGCTTGGGAGTATGCAAAGAAGACCGGGCTC
>NW_020641456.1:545-1000 GCF_003573695.1 Papaver somniferum
AATTGGTATGCCCTCTCCAAAACAGATGCAGAAAGTGAGGCTTGGGAGTATGCAAAGAAGACCGGGCTCGATGTGGTAACAATACTTCCATCACTTATCATCGGGCCAATGCTGCAGTCTACGATGAATGCAAGTACCTTAACTCTCGTCAAGATTATAAAAGGTACCTTCGGTGTATTTTATATTTCTCCATTTAGAGTTTCACATTCTGAAAAGTGAGAACACTATAGGGTTCCCCTTTCACATTTTACACTACAAACAATAAAAGTTCAAATTTCAGTTAACTATCAGCTCTAATGATGTGGGGTAAATTTTGGTTGACAGACCCTTTCACTCCTTATCTGTAAGGCTTTTTAAGTTGCAAATTAAAATACTGTCTGTTTCTAAGTTAAGCTTCTGACATGATCAAATCAGATGAAGCTGAGGAAATGGTTAACAATGACCTTAGGATTGTG
>NW_020641457.1:0-101 GCF_003573695.1 Papaver somniferum
CTTTCAGGGTTTGAATATACCTGGTCTTCAACTGATTCCTCCTTTTTCTGGGGATCAACAACTTCCAGGGTTTGAATATACATGGTCTTTGAACATCAGCA
>NW_020641457.1:112-464 GCF_003573695.1 Papaver somniferum
TTCAGCTGCACTACACAGCAGCTACTAAAACAGCAAGTTACACTAAAATGCAAGAATGCAATGCATGATGAGTATGCTAGAATGAAACAATATGCAAAAGAGTATGCAATGATGCAAATGAACTAACATGCAAAAACAGCCAAGAAAAATTCAACACAACACAACCAAGTCCCCGGCAGCGGCGCCAAAAACTTGGTAGGCTCTTAAAGATGTACAGAAATAAGAGTAAGAGGATGCCTACAGTGATACCTGCAAGTGCACAGGGTCAGTTGTAGCTTGTGTGCAAGAACAGGGTCATTCCACAGGGACTTGGGAGTGTGCAATGAAGTTACACTATGCTGATAATTGATGC
>NW_020641457.1:664-777 GCF_003573695.1 Papaver somniferum
AGAATCCTGCCACTTACAAATGATTGAATTGCTATTGGTGTTTTCTGTTGTGCAGGTTGTTGACGACTCACTTCCGGATACAGTCGAACCCAGAAGACCAGCGAGTGCCTTTT
>NW_020641457.1:788-1000 GCF_003573695.1 Papaver somniferum
GACGACTCACTTCCGGATACAGTCGAACCCAGAAGACCAGCGAGTGCCTTTTTCTGTTTCGGGTAATTTCTCTCCAATGCTCATTCTTTTCATAAGCTCCTTAAATTGTCTCTCTCTTTTCTAACGTACATTTGACTGTTTTGCCAGGGATGAATTTAGACACACATATAAGAGTAAACACCCTAATAATACTACCACAGAGAATCGAGCAA
>NW_020641458.1:0-400 GCF_003573695.1 Papaver somniferum
ATAGGGAAGGCTGGCATGGTATGGGGCAGCAAGGTGGCTGGCATGCCATTGGCACATGTGGCATGGCCGGTATTCCTTTGCGCGGTTTGGGCATGACCAAAACTAGGGTTTTGGCGTTGGGCCAAAGGTTACCATGTGTTGGTTGATAATCTTGGACGGCTCAGATTTGCATCTAAGATGGAAGGGTGGTCGTTAATTGTCGCACGCCTTCATTTTGGCAGCCGTGAAGGGGAGGCTGGCATGGCATGGCTCATGCGCGACAAGGTGGATGGCGCGGCATGCCATTGGCACATGCCTTGGCGTAGTTTAGGCGCGACCAAACTAGGGTTTTGGCGTTGGTCCAAAGGTTACCATGCGTTGGTTGGTGACCTTGGACGGCTGAGATTTGCATCTAAGATGG
>NW_020641458.1:411-1000 GCF_003573695.1 Papaver somniferum
GATGGTGCGGCATGCCATTGGCACATGTGGCATGGTCGGCATGCCTTGGCGTGGTTTTGGCGTTCGGCCAAAGATTACCATGCGTTGTTTGGCGACCTTGGACGGCTAAGATTTGCATCTAAGATGAAAGGATGGCCGTTGATCATAGCACGCCTTCGTTTTGGTAGCCGCATAGGGAAGGACGGCATGGTATGGCGCGACAAGGTGGTTGGCATGCCATTGGCACATGTGTCACGGCATGCCTTGGCGCGGTTTGGTGTGTCCAAAACTAGGGTTTTGGCCAAAGGTTACCATGCGTTGTTTTACGACCTTGGACGGCTAAGATTTGCATCTAAGATGGAAGGGTGGTCGTTGATCATCGCATGCCTTCGTTTTGGTAGCCACATAGGGAAGTACGGCATGGTATAGCGCGGCAAGGTGGTTGGCATGTCATTGGCACATGTGGTGCGGTTGGCATGGTTGGCATGCCTTGGAGCGGAGGTGCGGCTGGCATGGTTAGCATGCCTTGGCGCGGAGGTGCGGCTGGCATGGCATGCCATTGGCATAGTGGTGCGGCTGGCATGGTTGGCATGCCTTGGTGCGGAGGTGC
>NW_020641459.1:0-501 GCF_003573695.1 Papaver somniferum
ATAGACGCATTTATGTATCTATTTTGATCTCAATTGTATATATTGTTAGTGCTCGATTATGTACTTATTTGGTTATTTTATGTCTTTGTAGGTGTTTTTGGAGAAATAAGCTTGTGCGGGAAAATTGGCTCGAAAAGTGGTATTTGCGCTCGTGGGAGAAAATTACTATACGGACCACCGTTGTGGATAAGGGGCAACCAGATGATAAGGGGCATTCCACCGCTATTTTCACCCCAGACATTCTATTTCCACTCCACGGCTAATGGCACACCTACCCTGGATAAGGGGCAACCATCTTCAACATTTCAAAAACCAAGTTTTGGCGGGAAATATCTTGGCAGCCGAACAGATTTTAGGGTTCTTGATTTGGAGGAGTTTGAGGTCGATTAAACCTCTGATTTTCATAGGATAGACTCCTTATGGGTCTAGGAATCTGATATGGGTGTTGAAATCGATTAGACTGGGCTCAATCGACGGATTTTTATCACAACAGAAATATAT
>NW_020641459.1:512-1000 GCF_003573695.1 Papaver somniferum
ATGATATGGGTGTTGAAATCGATTATACTTGGCCCAATCGACGGATTTTTATCACAACAGAAATATATGGAATGTCACGTGTGTGACCTGTTTTAGGGAATTTTAGAGAGATTAAAGTGCTATGAACCTTCCCAAAGATTTGTATCTATCTAAGGAAGAGTTTAGAATAAAAAGGAAAGCTCAGAAACGCGTAGAAATTCTAAAACAAGAAATTGCCGCAACTTTGCCGTGAAGAGAAGGAAAGAGATTTTGGAAGATTTGGGAGAGATTTAATCGGTATTTTTGATATAAATAGATTGTTTGGTTCGTATAGAAGGGGTGTCGAGATTTTGGGGACCTGAGGATAGCCAGAGAAGAAGAAATCAGAGTTTTATCAAACTCTGTTTCTGCTGCTGCTGCACAGTTCAAGAACGCGAAGAACATTGACGCACGGAAAACAGTCGCAGAACAGTGTCGTTGTTCAACAGCAGAAGAGCAGTAACGTTTAT
>NW_020641460.1:0-434 GCF_003573695.1 Papaver somniferum
AAGAGTAGGAGATAGAGTAGATATACTTTTGAGTGACAGATAAGTTCAAGTCTTCACATACCTTTTTGTCGATAAGTTCTACCGGTTCTTTGAGTAGTTATTCTACTTGTATGATGAATCTCCATGAAGTTCTTGAGCTCAACTACATTTTCTATCCTAGTCTGAGACTTAGCTGTAATAGACTTGAAATCAAGACTTATGGTTTTGATCACTAACATTGACAAACATGCTTGAGATAGCAACGCATGCGAGTTCGACTGATCAATGATCTAACATACTTAACCTGTCTCCTTCACCAATTTCGTATACACACATATGCATACTCTTGGCTTCCGGTTTATGGATTTATACACTAATGTGCGAACACACTATATATGCTTATATCCAAAGATGGTTACATCATCAACTCTTTATTTCAATCATTGAAACATTCT
>NW_020641460.1:445-1000 GCF_003573695.1 Papaver somniferum
TGCGAACACACTATATATGCTTATATCCAAAGATGGTTATATCATCAAATCTTTATTTCAATCATTGAAACATTCTTCTATAATGATAATAGTCGTTTTCACACACTATTAGCATCAAAGCAATTTTCAAGATATTGAAATAATCATTATGGAAACATGCCAAACCTACATCAAATGATTGTATCACAGAAACCATGTAAGATGTTTCTCAATAATTTTCTCATGATATAAGATGAACTTGGTCGAAGCGAAAGCTTACCAACACATATTTCGAGAAATATGTTAGCGAGATATACTCAGCTCGAAATCTCAAATGTGTATAGAGAAAACTATATCGTAACACGACTTATGTCTCAATATAGGAGATAGTATAAATAGACTTTCCAAGTTATAGATGAGTTCAAGTCTCCACATACCTTTTGTCGAAGAAGTTCCACAAGCTCCCCTTAGTAGTTATTCGTCTTCAAGAGATGAACGTCGAGAGATCTATGCTCAACTACACTATTTATGTCCTAGTCCGAGACATCTATAAATGGGCTAGAATCAAGACTTATA
>NW_020641461.1:0-242 GCF_003573695.1 Papaver somniferum
TCTATGTTTGTTTGATTCTGTTTAAGAGAGTGGTTATTGTTGTAGTATTTCGATTGCGGTAAATAAGGATTCGTTGCTCGGACTTGAAAAGATTTTTAAAAGAATTAAGAGAGTGGTTATGGATTAAGCATACATCATCAGACAAAATCACAAATAATCAATAAAAATCATAATTCCATTCATAATAGTGCAAATAGTCATAAAAGAATTAAATAAAAATTACTCATCCATAAAGAATGGTT
>NW_020641461.1:253-575 GCF_003573695.1 Papaver somniferum
AGTGCAAATAGTCATAAAAGAATTAAA
Source organism: Papaver somniferum (assembly GCF_003573695.1). Classification (NCBI taxonomy): domain Eukaryota; kingdom Viridiplantae; phylum Streptophyta; class Magnoliopsida; order Ranunculales; family Papaveraceae; genus Papaver; species Papaver somniferum. The sequence goes on from NW_020641461.1 coordinate 281, forward strand.
TAAAAATTACTCATGCATAAAGAATGGTTTCTTCCATCATCCCAGTATTGGGGTTTAGCTATTCATATTAATCATACACTCAAAATATTAATTCAAAGATCAAAGTGTGATCAAAAGAGTCAAAAGTTATAAAACAGTGGTTCTGTGACCCACAAAATACGTCCAGAAATAAACAATACCAGGGAACTGCAGTAAAGTAACGACACTCCGCTGCTGCTGTTGACGCTGCGGAAAATAAGACTGTTGTGCGCAGTCTGTTCTTCGTGTTCTTCAAGGTCCTCTAATGGCAGCAGCA
>NW_020641461.1:775-1000 GCF_003573695.1 Papaver somniferum
TATCACTTAGAGAAACATAGTTTAAAAACAAAATAAAATAAAAATAGAAGTGAAAAGGACTCAACGAGATATGGTGAAACTATCATGTTATTTCTAACACCTGAGCTCCGTGCTTTTATGAATAGACTCTTCTAGATGTTGCCATCTAATCAGATTGGTTCCTCAACTCCTACAATCAAAATGCTTCCATCCACTTAGATTGGTTAGTGCCATCCTTAATAGGCA
>NW_020641462.1:0-431 GCF_003573695.1 Papaver somniferum
CAACTATATAACGTCCTCTAAGAATGTTTCAACGATTGAAATGAGAGTTTATATTACATAACAATGGTGGACATAAACATTGTTGTGGAAACACATTTATGTACAAGTCCTATTCCTTGAACAAAAGTTTGCGAACTTTGTTGATCAAGAGAAACCGGAAGAATGGATTTTTGCCAAGTCCGCGAACTATCGAACTTCTCATCCCGAGAAATTCTGCTAGAGTTGACAAATTAGCTGCATCCGCGAAACCAGTCCGCGAGCCGACGGAAGGTCTTTGCCGAGATTTTCTGCTAGATTTTGTAAACTCTAACGGTTTCTTAAGTCCGCGAACCTAGTCTGCGAATTTAAGAAGGTTACATATTTGAAGATGATTTCTGAACTTAAACTTAAAAAGACTAAGGAATGCAGTTTGCAAACCGTGGTTATAAAAG
>NW_020641462.1:442-1000 GCF_003573695.1 Papaver somniferum
AAGGTTATATATCTGAAGATGATTTCTGAACTTAAACTTAAAAAGACTAAGGAATGCAGTTTGCAAACCGTGGTTATAAAAGTTCATGAACCGATTCAAGTGAATCAAATCATCTTTGCTTCAATTGTGTCTTGTGTAGTACATGGGATTTCCTTGCAATTGAACAACTCTCTAACTAGTTCATTTGAAGTCATTTGAACTAGTTATGGTGAAGAAGCACATGGTTGATATGAAATGCTCATATGGCCAACCTTTTGGTTAACTATTATTGAACCAACAAGTGCATACGTTTGGGTACGGTTAACAAACCTAGAAGTGTGCATTGTCAAGTGTGTGTAACAAGCTAAGTTTTCTATCTAACGGTTGAGAAATATTAGCTTGAATCTAAATCAGGTTTTCATATAACGGTGGATATTGTTTGCTTTGTGTCCAAGGCAAAACCCTGATTTGAAAGACTATATAAAGGAGATATCTAGTATTGTGAAAAACTAATCCCCAAACCTTACTTGTGATATTGGTTTGCATACTAGAGTCGATTATCCTTTAACCTTTGGTTTT
>NW_020641463.1:0-949 GCF_003573695.1 Papaver somniferum
TGAGATTTCACAAAGTGGAATAAACTCTCGTTTCAAAGGTGGATGCTCGTACGAGAGAAAAGTTTTTTTTTTGAATAGACGTGCGTCTATTAATAATAAAATTTTGTTTATGAGCTTTCATGAAAAACTTTTATCTCGAGCTTTCAGAATATATTCTCGCTTCAAAGACAGATGCTCGTGCGAGGGAGTAAAATATATGGATATATTTTTTCAAATTTACGTGAGTTTCACGTCAAATATTTATATATTTTGTAAAACCATGTTTTAGTTTTGAACAACTGTTGAAAGTAAACATGGTTAAATAATGTATGTATGTGAGTTTTCATAATTGTAGAATGGACGTCTGTCCAGTTTTTGAAAAACCAGTGGATGTTAAGATTCACGTGAGTTGTTCACGGTTTTATGAATATCAAGTCATGATTTTGAATAATGAATTTTTCTCGTCCTTGCAGGTTTGACGGAACGAGCGGGTTTTCAAAATTCTGATGTTATAATCACTATAGCTAGTGAAATTGTAAATAGGTGAGAGTTGGATTGTTACCATTTTTGACGCTGATGTGAGCACCTTTGTAATGATTTAATTTCACTGCTTTGATGAAATTTGCACCTCTGAATGACATTCTGACGTAGATATATCAGATGGATACCGCAGCTACTTTGCAGAGATGTCAAATGGTGGTTATGAGACTCCTTAGTTGATGAAGAGGAAGAAGTGGTGACTAAGAGTTCTCCAAATGTGAATGAATTCTTTTTGGTTCAATATAAACCCAAAAAACGTCACCCAGGTTCGAGCACTGTAAAGTCCCCTGTCTCTTTGGTGAGTCGTTAGCGCTCCTTACATCATGACCTTTTCTTGTCCGTGCAATTAGGATCGCGAAACCAATATTTGTTATCCCGTTGCAGAACTTTCCTCCATCAAGTATTGACGGTCTTCGATTCTCTGCGGATG
>NW_020641464.1:0-398 GCF_003573695.1 Papaver somniferum
TACCTGTACCTTGTACCTCGGTTCCGGTACAATTCGGTACACGTACAGTACCAGGTACGGTTCCAGTATCAGTCGGTACTTTTGTAAAAAAAATTCTTGTTCTTTATAATCGAAGATAGATGTAATATTAACAATCCAAAGCTAAATACATAGCAAGTAGAAAGTAGCTGCAACACATAGACATACACAATTACAAACAATAGTCTTGAGACTCTTAAGTAATTTGAATGAAGAAAAGAAGGACATTGCAAAGAAAAGATGACTATTCGGCTATTCCAACTCCATGACAGCACTGGTGGTGGCTATGATAGAACCAGTGGAACTCTGCAAAAAAAAATAATTAATAACAGTTAGTAAGTAATTTGAACCAAAAACAACATTATTAAGTATATAAGAAC
>NW_020641464.1:409-1000 GCF_003573695.1 Papaver somniferum
AATAGCAGTTAGTAAGTAATTTGAACTAAAAACAACATTTTTAAGTATATAAGAACATACCAATCACCCAACTCAGAAATATATGAGCAAAATGAAAGAAAAATGAGCAAGCATTTCTATAAAATGCAAATTTGAAAATCCGAAGAAGAGTTTACAGTTTAATACATAAAAGACCAACAAAGTACAAGATACTGCAAACAGAAATGCCTAACACTAATGGAATAAACTGAAACAGGCACCAATTCAAACATGATTTCGATTCATAATCCACAATCCACAACAACAATAACCATTATCACTTTGCAGATTCAGGATGCCATTTGCATATAAAATACATAAGAAGATTACAAGCCAAAGTGCCAAACTACACACATGTTCATGAATCAGTAAGAGCAACTAGAACATCAAACAAATGCACAAGGGTCAGATAAGGAATGAGAGAGTCATGGTTTCCAAATTTGCACACACCATATTTGCAGGGAGTGAATGATACAAAGCAAAGCAGAAGTTTCAGTAAGCAACCATAGTAAAAATCTATCACAAAAGCATCATTTCACATTATTGTTTTAAGAAACTTACCGCCGGCATTAA
>NW_020641465.1:0-288 GCF_003573695.1 Papaver somniferum
CATGCACGGCTGGCATGTGTAGATATGATGCCAGTCACTACCGAGGGCTCTGCCGTGGAGCATGGCATTTACATAAAAAAAGGTACCCCTGTAATTTTACGCAGACATGTTGAATGGTTTAATAAATGTGCTAGTGGCGAAATTATTACTCAAGTGTGACGTTACTGTTTGACTAAGGTTTTATGATTTTAACCCTAAACTAAAAACCACCATCAAAACTGTGTTATTTCTATTCCGCATTGTACTTTATTATAATTGAAATATCACAGGTTGTGCGTTGTTCAATCA
>NW_020641465.1:299-1000 GCF_003573695.1 Papaver somniferum
TTCCGCATTATATTTTGTTATATAATTGAAATATCACAGGTTGTGCGTTGTTCAATCAATTAGAATATCCGACCTTTTGGTTGTTGATTTAAATTGATTGACACTTGGATATTGGTCTTTGGTACCATCCAAGTTATCTCTCTAGTATTTGATAAAGACTCGCAGATTTCTATTTGATTGAGTATATATCAAATCGAGAGATTGAGATATAAACTCTTTGGTATACTTTTTATCTAGATTGAGTCTGACTGTCTAGTTGATTCTCTAGAAAGTATATTAGAGTTTGTCCATACAGATTGCTAAGAGAAATATTGGGTGTGTTTGTTGTACCCCCTCTTTTTCAATTGGTATCAGAGCAGGCAAACACGTTTAAGACCTTACAAGTATGTGTTTTTAGCGATCCGACTCTATGGACAGAGGTGTTATCTCTATAAACGTACCACCAGTCTTCGATGGCTCTAATTACTTATGGTGAAAAATTGGTATGCGAGCTTTTCTTCAAGCACGTGATTTTCAATCATGGGTATATGTAGTTAATGGATATAATTCTCTCGTTGTGGAAGTTGGAGATGTAAACGTTCCCAAGGATATTGGTTAATACACCCCTGCCGAGATAAGTGCTGCAAAAAAAAAATTCCGACGGTTTGAATGCCATTATATATGCCATTACCCCAAATCTTCAGCACCATGTGTCAAATTGC
>NW_020641466.1:0-1000 GCF_003573695.1 Papaver somniferum
GCTTAGACTTCGTCCTTCCCTTTACGTCTAACAGTTTAAGCACTAAGCAAGCAAAAGCAAAAATCGGATACGCTCATTGCGTTGCCAAAAAGGATCCTTAGAGCATCCACAGTGGGCGAGTATAACCAAAAATTTGGGATGAGATCGTAACACAGTGGGACGGAGTAAAGATCAAATCCCAACCAAAGATCAAATTCCAGACCAAATATGGTCGCGACCAAATCCCAAATTCTAATATAGTCGGGCGTAAATTTAAAGTACGCTTGTTGCTGGGCGTAAATTTAAAGTACGCTTGTTAACGGGCGGAGATTTAAATTACGCCCGATGAAATTTTAATTAAATAAAAAAAAAAAAAATGAGGCGGACTTTTAAAGTCCGCCTGATGAAAGTTACAAAGAATGGGGCGGACTTTTAAAGTCCGCCTGATGAAATTTTAATGGGGCGGACTTTTAAAGTCCGCCTGATGAAATTTTAATGGGGCGGACTTTTAAAGTCCGCCTGATGAAATTTTAATGGGGCGGACTTTTAAAGTCCGCCTGATGAAATTTTAATGGGGCGGACTTTTAAAGTCCGCCTGATGAAATTTTAATGGGGCGGACTTTTAAAGTCCGCCTGATGAAATTTTAATGGGGCGGACTTTTAAAGTCCGCCTGATGAAATTTTAATGGGGCGGACTTTTAAAGTCCGCCTGATGAAATTTTAATGGGGCGGACTTTTAAAGTCCGCCTGATGAAATTTTAATGGGGCGGACTTTTAAAGTCCGCCTGATGAAATTTTAATGGGGCGGACTTTTAAAGTCCGCCTGATGAAATTTTAATGGGGCGGACTTTTAAAGTCCGCCTGATGAAATTTTAATGGGGCGGACTTTTAAAGTCCGCCTGATGAAATTTTAATGGGGCGGACTTTTAAAGTCCGCCTGATGAAATTTTAATGAGGCGGACTTTTAAAGTCCGCCTGATGAAATTTTACGAAAAAAAAATGGGGCGGACTTTTAAAGTCC
>NW_020641467.1:0-539 GCF_003573695.1 Papaver somniferum
TATTCCGGTGCTATCTTGCGTAATTTCTGTCGGAATGGGTTGGTGCCTGTTTTTATCCGAAGTTCATGCTGTATGATATTGGGATCAATCCCTGTCATATCTCCTAGCTTCCATGAAAATATGTTCACATACTCCTTGAGTAACTGGGTCAATGCCTCTTCTCGGTCTTCATCTAGTAAAGTCCCTATCTTTATCATCTTGGGGTCTTCTTCAGTGTTTATTTCTTTGGTAGATTCGACTGAAGTGAACGTTTGGTTGGGGTCGCCTATATGAGGGACGTTCTTTGATTGCTATTTGGTAGACTCTTCGGTCCCTTTTGTTCCGGAAGTGCTTACTTCGGTAGTCAAGGCTTCGCCACTCTTCGCTAAGCTTTTTCCTGAGATTTCTTTGAGGTACTGATCAATTGCTCTGTCTTTGGTGTTAGAGCATTGGTCGGTCGAACTCGCATGCGTTGCTATCTCAAGCATGTTTGTCAATGTTAGTGATCAAAACTATAAGTCTTGATTTCTAGTCTACTATAGCTAAGGTCTCGGACTAGG
>NW_020641467.1:549-1000 GCF_003573695.1 Papaver somniferum
AATGTTAGTGATCAAAACTATAAGTCTTGATTTCTAGTCTACTATAGCTAAGGTCTCGGACTAGGATAGAAAAGTGTAGTTGAGATCAAGAACTCCATGGAAATCATCATACAAGACGAAGGACTACTCAAGGAACCGGTGGATCTTCATCCACTAAAAGGTATGTGGATACTTGAACTTATCTATCACTCAAAAGTATATTTATCTTTTATCTTGAGACAAAAGTCTTTTTCCTATATAGACTTAGATTATACACATTTGGTATTTCGAGCCGAGTTTATGTCGCCTATCTATTTCTCGAAATATGTGTTGGTAAAGCTTTCGCTTTAGCCAAGTTCATCTTTCCCTAGTGACGAAAGTCATGACAAGTTTCAATCACTTTGTAAATTGGTTACTTTGTCTAAACATAGTTTATGAATAACAACTATACAATAAAGTCCTCTAAGAATGT
>NW_020641468.1:0-454 GCF_003573695.1 Papaver somniferum
TTTCGCTGCGTCGATTAAGATTATTGTGAGGTGATTGATAATACTAGGCTGTTCTTCGGGAATATAAGTTCGGATTATCAATTGGTTCCTGTTCACCTTGATTTATCAAAAGACGGAACAAAACTCGTAGGTATATTCGTGGGAGACGGATCTATCTATTACCATAGAATTTTCTGTGTGATACAGATTTGTTTATTAAAGTCTTCGACTTTGGGACGTAGCAACTCTTAGTTGTGGGTGAGATCATCTAAGGGAATCAAGTACGTAGTATCCTGCTGGGATCAGAGACGTAGGAGCATAATTGTACCTTGGATCAGTGTGAGATTGGTTGGGCTTCAACTACAGTCCAGACCGAAGTTAGTTTGGAGTAGGCTAGTGTCTGTAGCGGCTTAATACAGTGTGTGTTCAATCTGGACTAGGTCCCGGGGTTTTTCTGCATTTGTGGTTTCCTCGT
>NW_020641468.1:465-1000 GCF_003573695.1 Papaver somniferum
TACAGTGTGTGTTCAATCTGGACTAGGTCCCGGGGTTTTTCTGCATTTGTGGTTTCCTCGTTAACCAAATGTTGGTGCCTGTGTTATTTATTTTTCGCATTATATTTTGTTATATAATTGAAATATCACTAGTTGTGTGTTGTTCAATAAATTAGAATATCCGACCTTTTGGTTGTTGATTTAAATTGATTGACACTTGGATATTGGTCTTTGGTACCATCCAAGTTATCTCTCCAGTATTTGATAAAGACTCGCAGATTTCTGTTTGCTTGAGTATATATCAAATCGAGAGATTGAGATATAAACTCTTTGGTATACTTTTTATCTAGATTGAGTCTGACTGTCTAGTTGATTCTCTAGAAAGTATATTGGAGTTTGTCCATACAGATTGCTAAGCGAAATATTGGGTGTGGTTGTTAGACCCCCGCTTTTTCACGAATGGGTACACAAACTTGGTTCCTGGACTTCAAAAATTAAATCAGTTTGTGAACGGGTATGCAAAGTACTTTGACTTAAAAAGTTGAATAAGTTTGCG
>NW_020641469.1:0-327 GCF_003573695.1 Papaver somniferum
CATCCACTTAGATTGGTTAGTGTCAACCTTAATAAGCATAAATTTCTAGGCTCTGGAGTTTATTTGTTGCAACTAAAATCTAACAAAAAGTTTCTTCCCCACCCCCAAACTTAAATCTAACATTGTCCTCAATGTTTTTAATGAAAGAGCAATACCAAAAAGTAAGGTAACACGAGGAATCAGTAAAGAGAGAAGTCGGAAAGATAGTACCTGGGTGAAGAGAGAAATCAAAAACTAATATACAACATACAATCGCCTCGATGGTCAATCAAGGGTAAACAGGGTCCTCCAGAGGGACCTCCTCAACATCACCTGTAGGAAAGGGCT
>NW_020641469.1:338-889 GCF_003573695.1 Papaver somniferum
CCAGGGTCCTTCAGAGGGACCTCCTCAACATCACCTGTATAAAAGGGCTCTAAAAAGAGTTTAAATCTCTGACCGTTAACCTTCGAAGAACTACTACCATTTGTTGTCTCGATCTCAACAGCTCCATGAGGAAAGACAGTGTGAACAATAAAAGGACCCGTCCACCGAGAACGTAACTTCTCATGGAAAAGATGCAAGCGGGTATCATACAGAAGAACTTTTTGACCTGGAGAAAATGACTTTCTTAAAATATTCTTATCATGCACAAGTTTCATTTTTTTCTTATACTCCTTCGCACTATCGTAAGCATTTATACAAATCTCTTCCAACTCATTGAGCTACAGTTTCCTATGGGCTCCTGCCTTGTCAAGTGAAAAATTTAGCTGCTTAACAGCCCAATAAGCTCTATGTTCTAACTCAACAAGTAAATGACATGCCTTGCCATACACAAGCCGATAAGGCGACATTCCAATGGGGGTCTTAAACGCAGTACGGTAAGCCCATAAGGCATCAGTAAGCCTAGACGACCAGTCTTTCCGATTAGGATTAAC
>NW_020641470.1:0-631 GCF_003573695.1 Papaver somniferum
GTCATTTTGTGACAAAAAAAGGGAGAAATATATGGAGTAAACAAGTGATTTTGGTATTGATTTATATTGATTGGTATCACTAAGGGAAAGGACATTGGTGCTTAGACGTTTATCTAACGAAAGAGTAAAAGCATAGACTAAGGGGGATTATCATATCATGTGATACTTGTAGTTATATGGACTACAAAGGGAATAACAAAGATGTGCGGATTGATAAAATCTACCTATCTTACCTTTAAGGAAGTATTAGCTTTGTTATTATGATGTCAACAACATCATTTGTGGATTGAATGTATACAAGTTATTGTGATGTTGAATTCGGGAATCAAGCGTATGTGTAATGAATTCTTGTAATTTGTTTATCCATATGATGTAAGAGTTTTGTCACTAAAATTGACAAAGGGGGAGATTGTTAGAGCATAGCTCGGTTGAACCCACCAAGCGTTGGTATGTCAAGTTTGGTTGTCATATTTTAGTGAGACAAATCTCATCTATGAGTCGCTTGATTATGTACTAGATTCAACTTCGTATAGGTTAGCTTGAAAGTATTAGGATATGAGACATTACAAGTATTGCGAAGACTTGAAGAAGTGAAGAAGTAAGGAGCTACAACGACAACATCATCCTTCCA
>NW_020641470.1:642-1000 GCF_003573695.1 Papaver somniferum
CATTACAAGTATTGCGAAGACTTGAAGAAGTGAAGAAGTAAGGAGCTACAACGACAACATAATCCTTCCACTTGAGGTTAGTGATATTTGAGTTGAACTGTTTCATTCCCTAACGTATCTTTCAAGTCGTGCATATTGAAAACAAAACTGCGAAGCATGAATGGTTATACTCTAGTTAGACATAGTATTAAGGAATACAATACAAGGTTTATTGTTTAACCATTAAACTTTGTAGATAAGATGTCGACATAATTGTTTTAATTCTATTGTGATTATGTATGGGTATAAGGTGAAGATTTCATTCTAGGAAACAATGTTTTACATTTGTTATAAGGAAGTAATTTCATGAACTTGTTTT
>NW_020641471.1:0-376 GCF_003573695.1 Papaver somniferum
GATTGTTTAGCTATCTAAGAGGTTAATCCATAGTTAGTTGCATTGTGAGAAGGCAGCTAGAACTAGGATTAGGATCATCTTAGAGACACTGAACCATTCTCCTAAGACCATCCTTTGATGAGCAGCAGGCATAAAACCTCAACTTCCATCTTGATAGTTAGATGAGGCTAGAACTTCACTAATATCTATACAAGGAACAAGACTCTATTAGAACTAGGAGGACTTAGCTTAGGAAAAGGGTGGATTCAATATCCTAGTCCCTCCCATATCACTGCCATTTAGAATTCTTTAGGAAATCACTTAGAAAACAACATATCACCCTCCTTGTCCATGTGGACTTTCCCCTACTTGCACACTAGCTTCATCAAGACCCTGT
>NW_020641471.1:518-1000 GCF_003573695.1 Papaver somniferum
CATATAGAAGGGGTGTCGAGAGTTTGGGGACCTGAGGAGAGCCAGAGAAGAAGAAATCAGAGTTTTATCAAACTCAGTTTCTGCTTCTGCTGCTGCTGCTGCTGAAGAGGAAGAACACGAAGAACATTGACGCACAAGCAAATGTCGCAGAAAACTGTCGTTGTTCAACAGCAGAAGATAAGTAACGTTTATATACAACAGTAATCATTGTTCCTCTTTGTACCAGAGATCTGTAACACTTTTACACTGTTGCAAATCAGCCGCTTTTCACCTTTCACTCTTTTAATCAACTTTTGAGCAACAAACATGTATTTTGAGCAAGTGATTAATATGAGGAGCTAAACCCCATTGCTGAGGCGATAGAGGAAGCTATTTTTCCAACAAAAAGTGGTATATTCTTATTTATTTATTTATCGCAATTATTTTTATGATTGTTTTGCCTTGAGTGAAAATTGTTTGAATGATTCTTGTTAAGCAATTGT
>NW_020641472.1:0-612 GCF_003573695.1 Papaver somniferum
TATCAATCACCTCACAACAATCTTAATCGTATGGTAGCGAAACAAGATGTTGCGGAATCACAAACAATGGGACGAAGATGTTTGTGATTACTTTTTATATCTTGTCTATAGGAGATATCAATCTCAAGCCAATCAATCTGATTGTACTCGTACCTAGAAGATGCAAGATCAGATCACACAACTACGATAAAAGTAGTATCGATCTGGCTTCACAATCCCAATGAAGTCTTTAAGTTGTTAACCTGGTTTTGGAAGAAGAAAACCAAAGGTTAAAGGAGAACCGACTCTAGTTTGCAAATTAGTATCACACGTGAGGTGTGGGGATTAGTTTTTCACAGATACTAGAGTTCCCCTTATATAGCCTTTCAAATCAGGGTTTGCAATTAAATTACCTTGGTAAAAAGCAATAAATATCCACCGTTAGATGAAAACCTGATTTAGATTCAAGCTAATATTTCTCAACCGTTAGATCGAAAACTTAGCTTGTTACACAAACTTGACAATGCACGCTTCTAGGTTTGTTAACCGTACCCAAATGCACTTATTGGTTCAACAATAGTTAACCAAAAGGTTAGCCATATGAGCATTCCATATCAACCATGTTCTTCTTCA
>NW_020641472.1:623-1000 GCF_003573695.1 Papaver somniferum
AAACGTATGCACTTGTTGGTTCAACAATAGTTAACCAAAAGGTTAGCCATATGAGCATTCCATATCAACCATGTTCTTCTTCACCATAACTAGTTCAAATGATTTCAAATGAACTAGTTAGAGAGTTGTTCAATTGCAAGGAAATATCATGTACTACACAAGACACAATTAAAGCAAAGATGATTTGATTCACTCGAATCGGTTCATGAAATTTTATAGCCACGGTTTGCAAACTGCATATCTTAGTCTTTTTAAGTTTAAGTTCAGAAATAATCTTCAGATATATAACCTTCTCAAGTTCGCAGACTAGGTTCACGGACTTAAGTTACCGGGCAGAGTTTACAAACTCCAGCAGAAATTCTCGGGTATGAGAACTT
>NW_020641473.1:0-343 GCF_003573695.1 Papaver somniferum
CTGGTGAGAAGAATTCCGACGCTTATACTCGTCGGATGATGCAATTGTCTTCTGAAGCCCGCGTTGCTGAGATGTGGGAGAAGAATCTGAGAGCTTCGGAAGCTAACCTAGTGGTTGACCCTCCCTCCTCTGTTGCTGATATGATGGCCATAGCTGATGGGTACCAATACGGTTTTCCCCAGCAGCGTGTCTTAGAGGTGAATCCTTGTACTTTTTTTTTTCTATGATATCCGAACATTGTATTCTTCGTGATATCTGATCCCTTTGGTATAATAATGTTTGTTGTTTGTGACATAGATGATGAGGAGCGAACATTGTAACCATGTTCTATACCAATTCTTCA
>NW_020641473.1:543-946 GCF_003573695.1 Papaver somniferum
GTATTCTTCGTGATATCTGATCCCTTTGGTATAATAATGTTTGTTGTTTGTGACATAGATGATGAGGAGCGAACATTGTAACCATGTTCTATACCAATTCTTCAAAGCAAAGTCTTTAAAGCTGGAGGCCAAGCTTCGTCATAGAGAAGAGGAACTGTCTGCGGCTGAAGTGGAAATAAATGAATTGAGGGGCCGTCTGAAGGAAAAAGAACAGATGGGTAACGCTGAGGAGAGTCTTCGTTCAGAACTTGTTATAGTCCGCAACGAATTGGAGCAGACTCATAGAAATGTCTCGTCCTTCACAGGTTCGTATTTTACGGATCTTTCAGTCCTCGTGATTCCCTATCTGTATTTTGGTGTTCTGTATGAGTCTCCCCACCCTATCTTCAGTGGGTGGAGTCCC
>NW_020641474.1:0-2398 GCF_003573695.1 Papaver somniferum
CATGCGTTGCTATCTCAAGAATGTTTGTCAATTTTAGTGATCAAAACTATAAGTCTTGATTTATAGTCTACTATAGCTAAGGTCTCGGACTAGGATAGAAAGTGTAGTTGAGCTCAAGAACTCCATGGCAATCATCATATAAGACGAAGGACTACTCAAGGAACTGGTAGATCTTCATTGACTAAAAGGTATTGGAGACTTGAACTTATCTATCACTCAAAAGTCTATTTATATCCTATCTTGAGACAAAAGTCGTTTTGCTATATATACTTAGATTATACACATTTGGTATTTCGAGCCGAGTTTATCTCGCCTATCTATTTCTCGAAATATGTGTTGGTAAAGCTTTCGCTTTAGACAAGTTCATCTTTACCTAGTGATGAAAGTCATGTTATGTTTCAATCACTTTGAAAATTGCTCTGACGAAAAATGGTTTGTGAATAAAACTATATAACGTCCTCTGAGAATGTTTCAATGATTGAAATGAGAGTTTATACTATATAACCATTTGGAGGATATAAGCATTATTGTGGAAACACATATATGTATAATTCCTTATTGCTTGAACCGAAGTTTGTGAACTTTGTTGATCAAGTGAACCGGACAAGTGCGCGAGCTAAGTCCGCGAACCAAGTCCACGAACTGGCGAAGTTCTCAAACCCGAGAATTTCTGCTGGAGTTTGTGAACTCCATCTGGGAACTTAGGTCCGCGAACTTGAGTAGGATATGTCTAAAAACGATGTTTAGTGAACTTATCTTTATAAACTAAGGAATGCAATTGCAAACAGTGGCTATAGAGTTCATGAACCGATTCATGTGAATTAAATCGTTTTTGCTTCAATTGTGTCTTGTGTAGTACATAAGATTTCCTTGCAATTGAACAACTCTCTAACTAGTTCATTTGAGTCATTTGAACTAGTTATGGTGAACAAGAATATGGTTGATATGAAAGTGATCATATGGCTAACCATTTGGTTAACTATTGTTGAACCAACTAATGTACAAGTTTGGGTACGGTTACACAAGCCCAGGAACGTGCACTTCATTTGTGTATAACAATCTATGTTTTAGATCTAACGGTTGATAAATATTAGCTTGAATCTAAATCAGGTTTTCATCTAACGGTGAATATTGAATGCTTTGTTACCAAGCTAACATTGATTGCAAACCCTGATTTGAAAGACTATATAAGGGAGAACTCTAGCAACTAGGAAACCGAATCCCCATACATTATGTGTGATACTAGTTGTGCTAAGCTAGAGTCGATTATCCTTTAACATTTGGTTTATTCTTCTAAACCATGTGTTTGTGGGTGAAAACGGTTTCTGCTGATTTTAGTAAATTCTTGTGTGAACGAGAAATGAGTCTAAACCCTAAACAATGTACTGCACGGGAGTACTTTTTATTTGAGAGATCAATCTGTATAAATCTGGCCTAAACCAAGAAAATGGTCGTTCCAGACTTGCTTCGTCACAAAGTGAAGGAGAAGGGTTGGTCTTAGGGAGGGAAGCAAAGAAAGTGTTGACACCAGAATCGTCGTTCTGGAAGTGTGGGTGTTTTGTGACTTGTATCAGAAAATTGTACTGCCTAGCTGAATGAAAAAGCTATCAGGTGATTCCAGAATGTTGTATTGTTCTCCTGACCAAAAACTTGTCTTTTGGTGGAAATAGGTGAGACCTATTTATATAAGTCGCAGCAAAACGTACCCTGGTCTCGTAGGAAGTGGAAACGATTGAGTAGTGGAAGAAGGGAGTAACGGATAACGCCTGGAATTGATGTTTCCATAATGAAGGATGCGTTTCACCATTACTTCTTGCCATTACTAACCTCACCGCTTTATGACACTTTCTTGTAACGAGCGTATTGCACGCCGCATGCTGTAAACCGCCAGACCAATACCCTGATGAGTATCCCCCAGTTTGTGACATGTTTTGATGTCTCGAGTGTTTTCGTGGAAAACATGTAGCACTTTTCTACGTGTGGCAAGTTGAAATTGAGTGGCTTGCCGCAGGTAAATAGCATGTGATGCTATTAGGCTCACCTTGGCTGGTCGCCTACAACTTGCCAAAAGCTCGCCGGCTTGGTGGCAAACTTCGATGGCTGAGATCGCATCTTATGAAATAAGGGTAGCCGTTGATTGTGGCTACCATGTGTTGACGCCTGAAGATGGCGCAGTGGAATTTTTGGTGTACGCAAGTAGCAATGCAGCATGGCTCGTGCATGTCAGGGCACAGTGGTGCAAGTGGCGCTTGGCGTAGCCATGGCCATTAATTTTAGGCGGCTGGTCGCCTGAAAGTTTCCACAAGTCTGTCAGCTCGGTGGAGAACTTGGATGGCTGAGATTGCATCTCATGAGGAAGGATAGCCGTTGATTATGGCTACCTTCTGTCGGCGCCTGG
>NW_020641475.1:0-336 GCF_003573695.1 Papaver somniferum
TTTTTAAAAGCAAACTCAAACCTGATGGAACAGTAGATAAACACAAGGCTATACTGGTTGCTAAAGGATTTAGGCAACGAGAAAACGTAGACTTTTTTGATACTTATTCTCCTGTTACTAGATTAACATCAGTACGTGTTTTGATTGCTGTTGCTGCTGTTCATAATCTTGTTATTCACCAAATGGATGTGAAAACTACTTTTCTGAATGGTGAAATAGAAGAGGAAATTTACATGGAACAACCTGAAGGTTTTGTAATTCCTGGACAAGAACAAAAAGTATGTAAGCTAGAAAAATCTCTTTATGGTTTGAAACAAGATCCTAAACAATGGCATG
>NW_020641475.1:347-1000 GCF_003573695.1 Papaver somniferum
GAAAGTATGTAAGCTAGAAAAATCCCTTTATGGTTTAAAACAAGCTCCTAAACAGTGGCATGAGAAATTTGATAATTTAATGATTTCACATAACTTCAGAATAAACGAGGGTGACAAATGCATCTATTATAAATCTGAGAATGATGTGTGTGTGATTGTTTGCTTGTATGTGGATGATTTGCTGATATTTGGTTCCAATTTATCTGTTGTCAATGAAACTAAAAGCATGCTTAGTTCGAATTTTGACATGAAAGATTTGATTGAAGCTAGTGTAATCTTGGGAATCAAAATAACTAGAACTGATAGTGGTATTTCTTTAGATCAATCTCACTACATTGAAATTTTTTTGAGGAAGTATGAATATTTTGATTGTAAACCTGTTTGTACTCCTTTTGATCCTAATTTGAAATTGTTTAAGAATACTGGAGAAAGTGTTAGACAATCCGAATATGCTAGTATAATTGGAAGTCTGTGTTATGCAACTGATTGTACTAGACCAGACATTGCATATGCAGTGGCAGTTCTGTGCAGGTTTACCAGTAATCCTAGTTTGGAACACTGGGATGCTGTTGAGAGGGTTATGTGGTATCTGAAAAGAACCACAAACCTAGGATTACACTATAAGAGGTATCCCGCAGTCCTTGAAGGATTTA
>NW_020641476.1:0-281 GCF_003573695.1 Papaver somniferum
AGCTTATAGACGCATTTATGTGTCTAATATAGCTCATTTGTATATATTGTTAGTACTCGATATTATATTTATTTGGTTATTTTATGTATTTGTAGGTGTTTTTGGAAAATAATCTCTTGCGACGAATTTGGCTAAAAATGTGGCATTTGGACCTCCGTTTATAACGTACCGGAAGCGCCTCAGAAGTGTACCGGAAGTATCCCAGAAATACCCCGGAGGAACCCCGAAAAAAAAATGCGGAAAATGCCCCAGAGGACACTTGCTATACGGACCCTTGATTT
>NW_020641476.1:481-1000 GCF_003573695.1 Papaver somniferum
GTGTTTTTCTCTAAAGGTTTGAACTATTTTATTTATTTGTGTGTTTAATTTAAATCTAAAAAAAATTATTTTCTTCACAAGTCTGAAAAGACCCCTTTTTACCACTACTACTACAATCACTATTTGATAAACCATCAATAGCCGCCTTCATTATTTGAAGAAAACAGTTAATGTACCATCAGTATTCAGTACCACACAATTCATTACGTCAGGGTTATCCAAGAAAGAAAAAGTACCATGACGTATGAGGTGTCGGTGAGAGCCAACATGCAAAAGATTTGACTTGTTCAATTTGCGACCATGGCTGCGCATAGGATATATACACATCACATCATGCATGAGTTAATTCCACTTCAGCTATATGATTTCCTTCTTCTAACATAAGCTCGCTAGCTCATAATGGAGGTTATTGGAGGGTCGTCATCTATTCTTCATCGTCTAGTTAATCTTTATGTTTGTACGGTGTTGTTGATTATTGCCTACGGTTTCTTTGATCTTGCTCTTTCTCAGCGGCTACCA
>NW_020641477.1:0-332 GCF_003573695.1 Papaver somniferum
TTTCCATTTTTCTGTTGGGTTTGTAATTAATTTCTTGTGGGCTTGTTTGTTTAATTTCTTGTGGGCTTGTGGTTTTAGATTGATTTGGGCCTGTTGTTTGAATTAAAGAAAACTGAACTTTTGAAAGCCCAGTTGGGCCTCATATTTTAGTTAGTAGCTAGCCAAAGCCTAACTAAATTTCTGGGACTGTGGGCTTGACATCCATTTGAAAACTAAACATTTACACTGTGGGCTTGACCCAAAAACAGAAAACGTTTTCAAAGCCCAGTTGGGCCTCGACCTTTGGCTATTTAAGAGCCCAAATTTCAAATTGTTACCTGGGCTTGTTTCTG
>NW_020641477.1:343-600 GCF_003573695.1 Papaver somniferum
TTGGCTATTTAAGAGCCCAAATTTCAAATTGTTACCTGGGCTTGTTTATGAACTGTGGGCCTGAACCAAAGTTCAAGTGGGCCAAAATTTCAAAATTCCAAAAACCAACAGTGAGCTTTACTCATCAGCAGGGGGGCTGTTTTTCAAAAACGTAGCTGGGCTTCGCAAAACCCAACAGTGGGCTTGGTCTCCTTATCCCATTAAAAACCAAATGTTTTTCTCCCATAAAAACCAAAGTTTTCCAAATGTTTCCCTAA
>NW_020641477.1:800-2033 GCF_003573695.1 Papaver somniferum
TATTGCAACCCTTCGTTTGGCAGCCAGCGGCATGTGGTAGGGCCGACATGGCTTTGGCATCTTTTAGGCGTGGCCAAAATTAGGGTGTTGGCAAAACCGTGATATTTGGCCCTGGGCCGGAAGTTACCATGCGTTAGGTGGCGAAATTGGTTGGCTAAGATCTGCATCTCAGATGTATGGGTAGCCGTTTATTTTTGCAACCCTTCGTTTGGAAGCCAGCGGGATGTGGTAGGGATGGCATGGCTTTGGCTTATTTTAGGCGCGGCCAAAATTAGGGTATTGGAAAAACCGTGATGTTTGTCCTTGGGCCGGAAGTTGCCATGCATTAGGTGGCGAACTTGGACTATTGAGATCTGCATCTCAGATGGAAGGGTAGCCGTTGATTTTTGCAACCCTTCGTTTGGCAGCCAGCGGCATGTGGTAGGGCCGGCATGGCTTTGGCATATTTTAGGCGCGACAAAAATTAGGATTTTGGAAAAATCGTGATGTTTGGACTTGGGCCGGAAGTTTCCATGCGTTAGGTGGCGAACTTGGACGGATAAGATCTGCATCTCAGATGGAAGGGTAGCTGTTGATTGTTGCAACTTTTCGTTTGGCAGCCAGCGGCATGTGGTAGGCCGACATGGCTTTGGCGCGGAGATGTGGCTGGCCTGGTATGCCATTGGCACTATGGTGCGGCTGGCATGGTTGGAATGCCTTGGCGCGAAGGTGTGGCTGGCATGGTATGACATTGGCACTATGGTGCGGCTGGCATGGTCGGCATGCCTTTGGCGCGAAGATGTGGTTGGCATGGTATGCCATTGACACTGTGGTACGGCTGGCATGGTCGGCATGCCTTTGGCATGGAGATGTGGATGGCATGGCATGCCATTGGAACGATGGTTTGGATGGCATGGTCGGCATGCCTTTGGCGCGTAGATGTGGCTGGCATGGTATGCCATTGGCACGGTGGTGCGTATGGCATGGTTGGCATGCCTTTTGTGAGAGCATTGCTCGGTCTA
This sequence comes from Papaver somniferum, assembly GCF_003573695.1. Taxonomy (NCBI): domain Eukaryota; kingdom Viridiplantae; phylum Streptophyta; class Magnoliopsida; order Ranunculales; family Papaveraceae; genus Papaver; species Papaver somniferum. The sequence goes on from NW_020641477.1 coordinate 1,802, forward strand.
ACCCGCATGCGTTTGTATCTCAATCATGTTTATCAATGTTAGTAATCAAAATTATAAGTCTTGATTTCTAGTCTACTATAGCTAAGTCTTGGACTAGGATAAAAAGTGTAGTTGAGCTCAAGGACTTCATGGCGATTCATCATACAAGAAGAAGAACTACTCAAGGAACCGGTGGAACTTCTCGACAAAAAGGTATGCGAAGACTTGAACTTATCTGTCACTCAAAAGTCTA
>NW_020641477.1:2233-2466 GCF_003573695.1 Papaver somniferum
CCAAGTCCCTGTGGAATGACCCTGTTCTTGCACACAAGCTACAACTGACCCTGTGCACTTGCAGGTATCACTGTAGGCATCCATTTATTGTCTTATTTTCACATCTTTAAATGCCCACCACGAGTGAAGAGGGACCGACCATATGGGATGATGAGCGTCCATGTGATGCCCAGTTCTCGAGTGAGCATGCACCAGGATTCTCAGTATGAGAGTTGGTGAAAGAACGATGATTA
>NW_020641477.1:2477-2656 GCF_003573695.1 Papaver somniferum
TGCCCAGTGCTCGAGTGAGCACGCACCAGGGTTCTCAGTTTGAGAGTTGGTGAAAGAACGATGATTAAATGCAGGTTTCATCATTTATTGAAATATTGTTGGATTCAGCATTAGGTGATAAAACCTAGGTATGAGAGATGAGGACCGACCAAGAGAGCATGGGACCGGCTCTTGGTGGT
>NW_020641477.1:2667-3000 GCF_003573695.1 Papaver somniferum
AAAACCTAGGTATGAGAGATGAGGACCGACCAAGAGAGCATGGGACCGGCTCTTGGTGGTCACGGGACCAGTTGTTGGTCATTTGGAGAATCCCCCAGTTGGTTGGAGAGAGTTCGGGCCCAGTATGAGCAATTGAGCAAATTAGGTCAGAATTATGAAAACGTGTGGGACCGGCCTTGTGCAATCCCTAGGAATGACCTTGGTCGGTCATGAAGGCGTGTACGTGTTTCCGTGGTGTCCGTGTTTCCATACTGAGGATTTCAGTATTTTCTAATGCGCGTTCGAGCAATATCGTGAATTTTCAGAAAGTTTCATCTTGACTGAGAATTCTCG
>NW_020641478.1:0-456 GCF_003573695.1 Papaver somniferum
AACTAAATTGCCCAAAACTCCAAAAACAAATCAATGATTTTAATGATCTTCTAGTGAAAGAAGTTTGTGCTGAAATCCCAAATGCATTCTGGGAAAGAAAACAACATATAGTAGAATTACCTTATGAACCAGATTTTTCTGAAAAAATGATTCCAACAAAAGCCAGACCAATTCAAATGAACAATAGATTATTAGAAATATGTAAATCTGAAATTCAAGAATTACTAGATACAGGTTTGATTAGAAAAAGTTACTCTCCTTGGAGTTGTCCGGCATTTTATGTAGAAAAAGCAGCTGAATTAGAAAGAGGAGTTCCGAGATTAGTCATCAACTATAAGCCTTTGAATAAAGCATTAAGATGGATTAGGTATCCCATTCCTAATAAAAAAGATCTTTTAGATAGATTACATAATGCTGTCATATTTTCAAAATTTGACTTAAAGTCAGGATATTGGC
>NW_020641478.1:467-1000 GCF_003573695.1 Papaver somniferum
TTAGATAGATTATATAATGTTGTCATATTTTCAAAATTTGACTTAAAGTCGGGATATTGGCAAATTCAAATCGCAGAAAAAGACAAGTATAAAACTGCATTTACGGTTCCCTTTGGACATTATGAATGGAATGTTATGCCATTTGGTTTAAAAAATGCTCCATCAGAATTTCAACATATTATGAATAACATATTTAATTCTTATTCAACTTTTACAATTGTATACATTGATGATGTATTAATATATTCTGAATCAATTGAGCAACATTTTAAACACTTATCAATATTCCTCAAAATAGTAAAACAGGCCGGATTAGTGGTATCTGCAAAAAAGATGAAAATATTTCAAACCCAGGTTAGATTCCTTGGTCACAATATTAATAAAGGTACTATAATACCTATAGAACGGGCTATATCCTTTGCTGATAAATTTCTTGATAAAATCAAGGATAAAAAACAATTACAAAGATTCTTAGGAAGCTTAAATTATATAGCAGATTTTTATAAGGATTTAGCTAAGGATAGCAAACCTCT
>NW_020641479.1:0-448 GCF_003573695.1 Papaver somniferum
GTCTCTCATTGAAGCATGAAAGCTCATGTCATAAAATCTCTGACTGAGAATGTTGTCTCTCAGAGTATATGAAGATGTGTAGTCTTCCAGCTGAGGCGACGGCACATCTCATGAATACTGAGCAATTTCAGTAATTGTTTCTATATAGAATCGAAAGATTGGACGGCTCCTAGACAGCATGCCGGCTAGTATAGAGCAATAACGTCTTCAGGATGCAACAAGGTTTTCCCTGACTATACAAGAGAAATATGACGCTTCAACAAGCTCATATCTCTCAATTCTCAGATAATTAATGCTCCTAGACAGCATGCCTGCTAGTATAGAGCCATCAATTAATTATCTTTAATCGTTAACTGAATATTCAACAATATTCTACGATTTTTCGTAATATTTCGTCACTTCAATTTGTGGTTCTTCCTAGCAGAATTCCACGGGTTAGTGATAAATA
>NW_020641479.1:459-1000 GCF_003573695.1 Papaver somniferum
TGAATATTCAACAATATTCTACGATTTTTCGTAATATTTCGTTACTTCAATTTGCGGTTCTTCCCAACAAAATTCCACGGGTTAGTGATAAATATTCAACGTACGGGCATCTGAGCAACTATCAAGTAAGCCCCGACTAAAATGGTGCAAGTGTATTCAGCAATAATGCACAAACGAGCACCTGAATGCACGAACGAGCATTCCAAAACACGAAGGAACGATGAACCTATGCAAAATAGGAAGAAAATAATAAATAATAAAATATTAATCAAGGTGTCGTGGCCAGTCCCACGCCCAATTTTATATTTTATCATATCTTATTATTTTCCTTGATCTCATGAAAATCTCTTCATTTGAGCAAATATCCTTTGTTTCATGAAAAACTCCTTGAATTTATGAAAATTCCCTGATTTCAACAAATTTCCCTAAACCCATGAAAAATAATATAAAATTAGGAAAACACGTGGGACCGGGCCCTAGCCGGTCTGGTGTGATTTTTTTGATCGTTGTTGTAAATAAGGATTCGAACTCTAAGACTTGT
>NW_020641480.1:0-427 GCF_003573695.1 Papaver somniferum
AATTACTGGATATGTACTTACTGGAGGAGTCTCTAAATCATTTGAAGGCTCGGCAATGTCGGAATCTACATTGGAAACTCCACTATCTTCATTCGGTTCGGGATTTCGGGAATCCTCCATATTCTCATGTCCCAAAGAAGAAGAGAACGATTCGTCAATATGCTGCTTATCTACAATGCTTTCCTCCTGGGTACATCGACAACAATTATTATTATTTCATTCAATGAGATGCCACGATCACCTGCACGAAAGAGATACTTACATCGACTTCTTAGTCAGTGCTGGATTCCTGAATTGTTTGTCCGGGAACAAGTTGAAGACCGTCATGGAGCAAAAGTCTGAAAATAAATAACAAACCTTGGTCTCGTGATCCTAATTGCACGGGGGAAAGTCATGGCACAAGAAGTGCTAACAACTCACCAAAGAA
>NW_020641480.1:438-1000 GCF_003573695.1 Papaver somniferum
TAAATAACAAACCTTGGTCTCGTGATCCTAATTGCACGGGCAGGGAAAAGTCATGACACAAGGAGCGCTAACAACTCACCAAAGAAACGGCTGGGGACTGCACGTCATCCTGTAGTCCTTACTGCTGGGTTCTCCGCTCCCGTAGACTTTCTTCCATTTCCGTGGAGTCTACATTGATTCGGGATCTCACTATTCGATCATCCCGCGGTAAATCTAATGAAATAACCAGAAGTAAAACTCAGTATGAAGGATCTCTCACCATCACTCAGAGGTCCCAGAAGTACCATTTCTTAAAGTTGCATTCGTAGAGATGTCATCTCTGGAAACACCATCTTTGGAATTATCATCATGGGAGTCGGTCATTCTTGCAAAGTGGCTACTTCGGCACATTGTTCATACAAAGCGCGGGATTCAACAAAACAATGAATCATGGAATAAAGGTGCTCACAACAGCATCTACAAAAATAGTAACTATCCAACTCTTACCTATTTACAATTTCACTAGCTGTAGTGATTACAATCTCGAGAATTTGTTCACTCCTTCAAACCTGCAAAGACGAAC
>NW_020641481.1:0-513 GCF_003573695.1 Papaver somniferum
TAGTTCATTTGAAGTCATTTGGACTAGTTATGGTGAAGAAGAACGTGGTTGATATGAAATGATCATATGGCTAACCTTTTGGTTAACTATTGTTGAACCAACAAGTGCATACGTTTGGGCACGGTTAACAAACCTAGAAGCGTGCATTGTCAAGTGTGTGTAACAAGCTAAGTTTTCGATCTAACGGTTGAGAAATATTAGCTTGAATCTAAATCAGGTTTTCATCTAACGGTGGATATTTATTGCTTTGTTACCAAGGTAACCTAATTGCAAACCCTGATTTGAAAGATTATATAAGGGGAACTCTAGCTTCTGTGCAAAGCTAATCCCCACACCTTACATGTGATACTAGTTTGCGTGCTAGAGTTGGTTCTCCTTTAACCTTTGGTTTTCTTCTTCTAAAACCAGGTTAACGACTTAAAGACTTCATTGGGATTGTGAATCCAGACCGATACTACTTTTATCGTAGTTGTGTGATCTGATCTTGCATCTTCTATCGTACGAGTACAATCA
>NW_020641481.1:524-1000 GCF_003573695.1 Papaver somniferum
ACTTTTATCGTAGTTGTGTGATCTGATCTTGCATCTTCTATCGTACGAGTACAATCAGATTCATTAGCTTGAGATTGATATCTCTGATTGGCAAGATATAAAAAGTAATCACAAACATCTTCATCTCATTGTTTGTGATTCCGCAACATCTTGTTTCGCTACCATACGATTAAGATTGTTGTGAGGTGATTGATAACTCTAGGTTGTTTTTCGGGAATATAAGACCGGATTATCAATTGGTTCCTGTTCACCTTGATTATTATCAAAAGACGGAACAAAACCTTTTAGGATTTATCTGTGGGAGACAGATTGATCCTTTAATAGACTTGTATGTGTGAGACAGATTTGTTTATTGTCAATTCTTCGACTTTGGGTCGTAGAAACTCTTAGTTGCGGGTGAGATCAGCTAAGGGAATCAAGTGTGCAGTATCCTGCTGGGATCATAGGCACAGGGAGTACAACTATACCTTGGATCA
>NW_020641482.1:0-565 GCF_003573695.1 Papaver somniferum
CCTATCTATTCTGATCCTCTTGTGCCAATTACAAAAGGTCCTAGATTTAGTCCTTAGAGAAAGCCTTCTGACGGATATGTGAAACACGCCATGTCTTACTCTTCTGGGATAAAAGTCAACCGAAGAAAGGCGAAAAAACAAAGATCAAACTGACAGATGATATACACAACTCATTTCTCGATGATCATAGTGGGATTAATTTCCACTCTACCACCTGAGTTCAGGTCTGTGATTCCTTGTTTCTAACTTGAGAGTTACAAGGAAATTAATTGGGAAATTCTCAAGTATGTTGTATATTATCTCTGTTTGTGTTTTCTGAACTGACGGTCCACAAACGTTCACGTCCTCCTCTTGAGAACTCCTAGGTTTTTTCGAAACTAGATTTTCAAACTCTTGGTTACAAACGCATATATACTTCTTATATATTGTGTTTTTCTCTTCCCTATAATTTTACGGAGAACTCTGCAAAATCACAAGAGATTGTGCATCTTGATATGAAGGAAGACAATCAGGAACGTGAGTCAATTCAGGAGCTGCTTCTAAAGAAGATGCTTGAAAGAAAGGG
>NW_020641482.1:576-1000 GCF_003573695.1 Papaver somniferum
GAGGAAGACAATCAAGAACGTGAGTCAATTCAGGAGCTGCTTCTAAAGAAGATGCTTGAAAGAAAGGGTCACAACTCCTGGATTGATGATTCTATCAAGGATTTAACTCGTTTTCAGAACGATTCAAAGGTCGAGTTTGCAAATCTTCAATTGAAAATAAACCAACTTCTAGATGGTCAAGACAAAATTCTTGCTAATTAGAATCTTATGATACGGAATCAAAAGAAGCTCATCATAGACTGCGTCAAGGCTAGACAACTTGCTCGTGTTGCTGATCGTAAAGTTAGTGTTCTAACTCACGAGCATGGTGTGTCTACGGTGAGGAGAATAAAGGAAATCATTGATACCTTCTTTGATGGATTCATTGAAAGATATGAGATTCCCAACGAACTCTGATTTTGATTTAGTTTGCCTAGTAAATCTT
>NW_020641483.1:0-435 GCF_003573695.1 Papaver somniferum
TCAGTGAACAATGAGTATCACCGACGTCCTGAAGGCATTAATCTCTCAATCTACAGAGAACCACCCAAATACATTATTCTGCATAGAGGTCACGACGAAATGCCAGGGATCGAACGCTCAGCTGGTGGAGGCTTTTCGAAAACATATTCATCATGGATTCGTAAAATATGAATCGTTGCATGCCTGAAAGCCGTGTCAAAAACATGCCTCATGATTTTACGGTTTTGCCTTTTGTTGAAAATCCACCATCTACACTTGGTAACAAAGCAATCAATATCCATCGTTAGATGAAAACCTGATTTAGATTCAAGCTAATATTTCTCAACCGTTAGATCGAAAACTTAGATTGTTACACACACTTGACAATGCACGCTTCTAGGTTTGTTAACCGTACCCAAACGTATGCACTTGTTGGTTCAACAATAGTTAACCAAA
>NW_020641483.1:521-1000 GCF_003573695.1 Papaver somniferum
CATATGAGCATTCCATATCAACCATGTTTTTCTTCACCATAACTAGTTCAAACGATTTCAAATGAACTAGTTAGAGAGTTGTTCAATTGCAAGGAAATCTCATGTACTACACAAGACACAATTGAAGCAAAGATGATTTGATTCACTTGAATCGGTTCATGAACTTTTATAGCCACGGTTTGCAAACTGCATTCCTTAGTCTTTTTAAGTTTAAGTTCAGAAATCATCTTCAGATATATAACCTTTTCAAGTTCGCAGACTAGGTTTGCAGACTTAAGTTACCGGGCAAAGTTTACAAACTCCAGCAGAAATTCTCGGGTATGAGAACTTCGCCAGTTCGCGGACTTATTTTCAGGAAAGTAGTTTGTCAACTCCAGCAGAAATTCTCGGGTTTGAGAACTTCGGTAGTTTGCGGACTTGGCTCACGCCATTCTTCCAGTTCTCTTGATCAACAAAGTTCGCAAACTTTGGTTCAAGGA
>NW_020641484.1:0-505 GCF_003573695.1 Papaver somniferum
TGGGTAAGAGCATTAGTTTTATTAAAAATAAATATATTGATTTAATAATAACAAAGATTCTTTTAGGGTTTCATACATGCTTTATATAGTACACAACCTTTAAGGGTTTCATATCTTAACCAATATCTTCTCTTTCTTTCAATCTTTATTTCTTTGTGTAGAATATACTGGTAGAGTTCATTAATCCTCATGTTATCATAAGGAAAACTGGAAGGCCAAGGAAGAAGAGGATTCCTTCTTATGAGGAAGCTGGAAGTGTGAAGAAAATGAGAAAGTGTAAGAAGTGTGGAGTTTATGGTCACTATGCAGTAACTTGTGGTGGTGGAGAGGTTGGAAAGAATCCAAAGGAAAACAAGCCTAGAACCTGTGTTGATGGCTCAACATCATCTACTTATGTCCCTGAACCATCAAAAAGGAAGTACAACAGAAAGAAACCAGTTGTTAGTGCTTCTGCAGGTGCATCTACTACTGCTAAGGATGGAATGAAGAACAACAACAGTTCCAA